>NC_071121.1:25355000-25405000 GCF_024256425.1 Clarias gariepinus | reverse complement strand
GTGAAACTGAGAAAAATAGACATATAGACAAATAGACAGACAGGTAGAAAGAGAGAGAGGGATGGATGGATGGATGGATGGATGGATGGATAGATAGATAGATAGATAGATAGATAGATAGATAGATAGATAGATAGATAGACAGACAGACAGACAGACATATCCTGGAACAGACAGGGTGAATCTGAGAAAAATAGACATATAGACAAATAGACAGACAGGTAGAAACAGAGTGGGAGGGATAGATAGATAGATAGATAGATAGATAGATAGACAGACAAATAGATTGATAGATAGCCATTAAAAACTTAATCAACAAATGAGTTAGCTCCTTGCTAACTAGCTCTTGTTAGAATCCTGATTCGTAGTTTTAGACTCCGTCACTTCCTTTTGAAATCTAACACCAACCAAGAAACATTCATCAATAACGTTAGCAAAGTTAGCTCGCTAAGTACACGACCATTAAAGAATAAAAGCATTTCAGAAACAACTTAAATTAGAAAATATTAACAATAGCAAAAAAAAACGTTTTATTTTAATGACTGTAAAGTCGTTTCGAATACTTTCAACTTCGTTTTGTTTAAGAGTCAGCAATGCGAATGTCTCCACACGACATCGTTTTTAAGTCCTGTTACAGACACACTGCACTGATGGTGTTCATCGTTTGAGTTTCTCATCTTTTCTTTTCTCACCCAAGAACTTCTAAACCTTTAACACCAAATAGTAAAAACAAAACAACAACAAAAAACTAAAACAACAACTTTGCCTTTTACACTTCTGACTCCACTTGAAAAGAGCCCAGGTGTGCGGCACTTCACGCTGTTTGTTTGTTGACGGAAAGACACGCGCGAAACCAGAGTTTACCGACCGCTGCCAAGCGCTAATCAGGCAAAGCTGTTTACATCTGCATGCATGTTTTTTTACCCGATCATTCGCTAAACTGGCTATCCGCTAGAAGTGATATAATTAGCGCCTTTCTGAGCAAATCTGCCTCTATATGTTCTAAACTCCTCTGCTTGGGGCTAATGAGGAACAGATGGATGCTTAGTGCAGTACATCAACACATCGACGTGACGTCTGAGATCTGCACGATTTTTTTCTCACTTTTTTACAGTTTATTTCCATTTGGATGGAACATACATACACAGAATGTTTACACCACTTCTCCTCAACTCAACAAGCTTTTTCACTCACCATGGTTTTGTCGATGTGGTCCTGCAGCGAGTCGATGAGCAGGTCTCCGACGGGCTGCCAGTGACCTTTGACCTCCTCGGGTTGGCTAAGGTGCACGTCCAGGTGGTCCATGGCGCTCTGCAGATCCTGGAGTTTCTCCAGAGAGCGTTCCACCTGCTCGTGCCAACCTCCGACATGTCCGAGCAGCCTCTCCCAGCGCTCGCGCACCTCGGCCGCCTGCTTACGGATCGCCCTGGCCACCCGCTGGGCCTTCTCCTCTGGAGATAACTCTGACAGAAGAAGGAAGGAAGAGCGATAGGGAAGATGAGCATTTTTCAAAGCGTTGGTGCATGCGGTAGCCTTGTGTCTTGTAGCTGCTGTGGTTTTTGGAACCGTAAGACCCAGGAAACCTTCAAAGGGTACTAAGCAACAAGAATTAGGATCGGCATGTCGCAAGTTGTGCAAATATAGAGGTAGCACAGTGGCCAGTGATTACTAGAACTGGTTTAACTAGAACAATACATGATCATGGACTACTTAATTCCACAGGAAGAGACCATTTCACACACTTTAACCAAAGACGCAATGCTGTAAAACTTCCTTTAAACCGCTGACTACATCTTGCTTCCAAAGTCAGGGTGTTAAAAAGTTTTTTTTTTTTTTTTTTATCCGTCAGAAGCTAGGTTAAAGGCATGTGCATAATCAGAAGCATGGATTTTACCCTTGAACCCTTAACATTCAGAAGCTTGTGCTAGAGAAACATACCTTTTGTGTGAAAATGATGTTTTAGGCTTCCAGAACCACTCTTTCACAATATAAGTCCTTAGATACAGTATGGCCGTGCCATCAGGAAAGAAAAACTCCATAGATGTGATAACCTGGTGATTCAGTACATTCAGGTCGACAGCTGACTTCATTTTATTGCCCCATAGCGTTGCTGAGCCTAGACCTGAGCGACTGATCAACCCCAGATCATAACTCTGTCTCCAGAGGCTTGTACAGTGGACACTATGCATGATGGGAGCATCGCTTCATGTGCTTCCTTTCTTACCCTGACACGCCCATCCCTCTGGAGTAGGCTCAGTCTGGACTCATCAGGTCACATGAACTTTTTTCATCGCTCCAAAGTCCAATTTTTATTCTCCCTAGCAAACTGAAGCCTTTTTTTTCTGATAAGTTTTACTAACAAGTTGTTTTCTTATGGACACACAGCTGTTCAGTGCCAGTCCCAGAGTTCTTGTCCCACTTTCCACACACCACATTTCTTCCTTGACGACATTTAGCACTATCCTTCCAGGTTTTAGATAACGTGTTAAATCCAATCATTTCAAATCCCCTTGGTTGTTTTCTTTGCTTGATGCAGCCCATTAATTTAACCCTATACGGCAGCGTATAATATACAGGAGTACTAGATATTAGCTCAGTGGTTAACGCATTGGACTACGGTTCGGAAGATCCCAGGTTCAAACCCCACAACCACCAAGTTGCCACTGTTGGGCCCTTGAGCAAGGCCTTTAACCCTCAACTGCTCAGATGTGTAATAAGATAAAAATGTAAGTCGCTCTGGATAAGAGCGTCTGCCAAATGACTAAATGTAAATGTAAATAATTAGGGCTCCAGACTGACAGAAACCACTGAAGTAAGGTGATTGGACAGAGGTAAAGCTTTTCCCTTTGGGCAAATCTTATGGATGATTAGGACTATCCATTTTAAATCAAAAAGCCAAGTTCGTTCATTAGGACATCACGCAACAATTTGGACAAACGCCTTCCACCTTAAAACCACTACATTGCTCCATTTTCTTTAGCTGGTTAATCCTTAAATCTGTTCCTCAAACAATCCTCCTTATTATTTCAAAAGTTGTTGCAGGGATTAATCAAGATATCAATTATTAATGTTTTTTTACCCGCACATTCTGTCCCTCTATAGCTTCCGTCTGTCTTCTGAATCCTCTACCTTCAGTGTCTACACATCTACTTAGGAAGGAATAAAGGGAGAATATATCGTCACTGGTTTCAGTGAACTTCCTCAGTGAAGCCTCAAGCTGTGCAGCCGAGCATGCTTTAAATTTGCCCCGGAATCTATCGACCGGACTGTAAGGAGGATTAAAGAGATCGTGCTGTTAGAGAAAGAACTGGCCCGGGGCATGGCTGAGAGGTGGTGCAGGACTGAAGACCTGAGGATCTAAAGATCTAAAAATATGGCAGTAATCTGTTTCTCGTGGTGCGGGTCAGATTTGTTTGAGAGGATTAGAAGTGATGGAGGTGAAGCTAATGTCAGGAATTCGCTCTTGCAGACTTGAAGGAGGTCTGACTTGACAACGATCCAGCTGTCATCTCCCATCAAGCAATTTGCTTCAATACCTGAAGTTTAGCGGTTATACAGAAATATCATAAAAGCACAGCTCACGCACTGATGATAAATAATTTATGATTTTATTTTGTTTTGTTTCAAATGTTGGATTGATAGATGCCCAGATAAAAGACTTAGTGTCCCTTGCATGTACTGTATAAGCCCTCACCAGGACCCAATAAAAACCTGACCAGGTACAGCGGACACTGGGGAAAAATTAATAAATGTACTGTATGTTATACATTTTGTCATGTCTCTACTTTTCAGCGTTTTTTACTTTTGTATTGGCCGAGGTTTAAACAAGATGATTGGATTTCCCATATTGTGACCTCATAGAAGAAGATCCCCTCCCCCGGCTTGTTGCTCAGCTCAGCAGTATCTCATTTACATAGACACTGAAGCAACACATTCGGACAAGGAGTGAAATATATGGAAAGTCTTATTCAGCTGGAGCATTTAATCACACTCACTCTGAGAAAAATAGTAAAATATCGGACCTTTAAATTACTCAAATACATGACTGGACCATTTGAGCTTTAAAAAGTCCCTTGAGCAAAGTCGAGGCAACAAAATGTTGTGCAACTGTGATGGGCGTGAAGGCGTATATTGATTATTGTCGGTCTGGGCTTGAGATCTGGGGGCTGGTTTAGGGTGATAATTGAATAGAGTGTTAAATGTGAACCTTGACCTAGGGTTTTGTGATTACAGTAAAATAAGAGATTCAGTCATACTGTACCAGAGTCACAAAACTCACTAATAAACACCTGTAATTGATTCTACACAAACCTGGGTTCTGGAAAGTTTTATTATTTCTCTGATCTAATACAGTATAAGGCAAGCAACACCAGAAAATGATACAAAAAGCCATAACCCCAGAAAAACTCCCAGAGCGCTGTAACCCGGCATTCTTACTCAGGGTCACTGGATCAATACAAGAGAAAGGGAAAGTTCAGACCAAATCACAGCTACAGTAAATGCAACCCTGAGCCAGACTCCGTGTGCTCTGGAGAAACTTGTTACAAGTTCATTACTATTGTTAACTTCAGGCAAAACGTAGTTTAAATGACCTCAAGTCAAGCATGGCTTTAAGAAAAAACACACCTGAGAAGATCAGGACCCTTGTGGAGACACCTTGGGCTAAACTGAAGCTAAATCAAGTTATGTAAACTGTGGAACTCTCCTAAGTTCTCGATACACTTAAAAGTTACACTACTGTACAATTGGGAATGCTGTAAAACTTTGAATTGCATTTTTGTTCTTAATTTTGCTTTAGGTTAAGCACTTGCATTAACGTCATAACAATTAACTAGCATGATTTAGCACTGAGCAAAATAGATTAAGAATCAACGTCAACTACCCCTAGAGTTAACCCTAACCCTAACCCTTGGTGGATTATCAGATTTTTATTTACAGTTACCCTACAGTACATACGAACATACACTACCGTTTAAAAGTTTTAGAACACTTTCTAACTCCATGATGGTTCCTGATTTTTATTTTTTTCTACATTGTAAAGGAATGCTGAAGGCGTCCAAAAAATGCATTAATCTCCTTTGAACAGTTAATATTGAGATGTTTCTGCTACTTCTGCTCTGTAAAGACTTCATAACGCCTCTAATCTCAGGTGCTGTTAATTGGTCATTTTTCAGGCTGATAACTCTAAATGAACTTCTCATCTGTGGCAGAGGTAGGTTTTGGTCTCGACCTCCTGGGACGGCCTTCATGAGAGCCAGTTTCATTATGGTGCTTGACAGATTTTGCAAATGCACTTGACAATACTGTTCTTGCAAGAACGATTACAGAAAGGCCAGCCTCTGTGTCTTAAAATAACAACTAACTGTTGTTTTTCTTGTTGTTACGTAATTACCTAATCCCATATGTGTTATTTTATAGTTTTGAAATCCTCAGTATTGTTGTAGAATGTAGAAAATAAATCACTAAACAAAAACAAAGAAATTTGCAAGTGTTCTAAAACTTTTGAACGGTAGGGTACAAGTTCCAAACATTCGAAGATACAAATGTGTATTCGTGTATGTTTAATAGTGGAAGTTAAACCACGTATACGGCGTACATTGTAACGTACATGCAGCGTTGCATCCCAGAATGTCTGGAAACAAGCGTGAAAGCAGCGGTGATGAAGCTGGTACTCCTAAGAAACGCCGAGCAATAACGATGGAGACAAAAGTGAAAATAATTGAGCAAGGTGAAAAGATGTCAGACATTGCTTATTCTTTTAACATGAATCATTCAACCATCGTTACAATTCGGACTGAAAATTAAGAATTAAGAATTAAGCCAGTTGTGATAGTGTCCTGGTACCTAGACAATGTTTATTAGACTTATGAACAAACTTACTTACAAACGAGCTCTCGGAAGAGAACTTGTTCATATGTTGAGGACATTTTTTTTAAGAAACCATAATTGTAAACAATGAAAAACAATGTAAGTTTTTGAGCTTTTATGCATTTCTGCACTTTTCATCAGGTTAAAAAGTCAGCCCCATGTCTTCACATACAGACAAAACTTTGAGTTAAAACGAATATGTGACACACAACACGGTTAACCTTCGTCAAGGGCGAAAAAACACACCAGGCAGTATGAAGTCATGAACCATTCTCGGGAATTAAAGCACTTGGTCTATAGACAAAAGTAATTCTGAACATAACAACACACATTTCTATAGAAATTCTTATAAATGGATATCACGGCACATCCTTCTGACGATGACCCCCTTGAGGCAACTAGAAGAAAAAAGCCAAGCAGCTCTAATCTGCCTGGATTTAACGAGAGGGAATTTGTGGTGATAATGACTTCTCCTTCTTCTTCTTCTTTTCCCCCTGAACTCCTAATCATAGTTGCAAATGGCTGCTCTGGATATCGGATGAGAAGTGGAAGAAGCACCATAAATAATAAAATAGTCTCATTATAAGATGAAACCAAACATCAGCGATTCTGAAAGATCATAACAAGGTTTAAATAATGCATATTATAGTCCTATAACGCTCCATTTCGAACTGAAGTGCATGGCAGACCGCCTAGTCCTGGTGCAAAGATAGCGAGAGACAATATATTAGATGCGTTCCACTATGATTCCAGAAGTCTCTGAGGGAATAGATTGCTTCTTAAGTTTGCAACAGTACTTACTTCATTGCAGGAACTATGGCTAAGAACAGAAGTTTCCTAAACTGCATGAACTTGAGATCACTGCAGTGGCACTGCGCCCTCGTAAATATAATGGAATACGAATCAGGCAGAATATATTCAGAAACTACAATGCTAGCATTAACTTGTCTTTTTGTCATTATTGTACCGAATAGAGGCTTGATGGGAACTTTCTGATTTAACTCTCATGCTGTTCTACAACTGACAAAGCACAAGCTTAAAACTTATTTAAAAAAAAAAAGGTTATGTGGATTAGCCATTTAGTAAAACTTTCTTTTCATCACGTATCTATGGTAAGCAAAGCTACAGTACCTACTGTACACCCATAGTTTCTGGCCTGTATGCTTCAAAAACTAGAGGCAACTAAAATCAGCTCAGGAATTTACTTCCAAAGTTCTTGTGAATGTTTCTTTGGTGGAACCATTCTTACAGTTCCTTTAAAATGGTCTGTCATGGAAATGAGACTTAACATGCCAAATATCCCCAAAGTTTATAGGTTTAAAGATGCAGAAAATTTCTTGGGTACCTTTTTTTTAAATGAAAAGGATGCCCCACAGGACACAGAAAACGGTGCTGTGGTGGTGTAAAATGCGGCTGAAGTTCCCTAGTTCATGGTGAGGAATATGGATCTGGAGTTCCTGTAAAAGATCTTCCTTGGTATGGATTCTTGCCTAAAGTTCTTAAGTTGCTGTAAAAGTTGCTTCAGTGCAATGATGCCTAGAGATCAAAAGTTCCTGTTAAAGTTCCCTTGATGAAGCAATGCCTAACGCTCTTAATGTGCTGTAAAGTTTGAAAGTTCGTGGTATGATCTTGATTCCAGATCTTGCAAGGTTCTGTGGTGTAAAAATGTTCAAAGGTCCTGGAATCTTGTAAATATTCCTGTGGTGGAAACCTGACTAAATGTTCCTGTAAAAGTTTCTACTGTATGTTGGAAATAAGTTCATGAGTCAGTCAAAGGGCCTTACATGGAACCATTTCAGAGCTTCCTTCAATGGCAAATTGCTATAGTTTGTCATCTCCTGTGAAAATGTCTATAGGGAAGACATACCTCCATGTTTTCTTGTTAAAGAGTTCTTGGTAATTGTTAAAGTAGTTCTGGTAAAATATCCTCGTTATGGATTCTTGCCTAAAAATTCAGTTGCTGTAAAAATTCCTCCAATGGAAAGATACCCTGAGTTTCTGTAAAAGTTAATTTGATGGATAGGTGACTACAGCTCCCAAGGTGTTCTGGAGTTCCTGTACAAGAGCCTCTGGTGAAAACCTATCTGCAGCTTCTGGATGACTCTCTGTTGGAAACACATACAAGTTCCAGAGTCCTTGTAAATGTTTCGGCTGTTTTAGCAAATGTTTCTGTGATGGGAAGTGGTTTCCTTTAAAAGTTCCTATGATGAAAACATGCTGGTAGTTCACAAGTCAGTGTAAAAGGTTCTTAGGTGGAAATGCCAAAGCTTCCTCCTACAGCTCATGAGCTCTAGGAAAAGATTCTCTAGGAAATGTTCTTAATGTTTTAGAAAGTTTATTTAGGTTGTGTCAAAAGTTCTTGAGTTCCTATGTTGAAGAAGTACCTCAAAATCTTCAATTCTGGCAAAAGTTTCTCATGCCTACAGTCCCTGCGTCATATAAAAGTTCTTGCAGTTGTGACTATTAATTTATTGAAACTGAAAGCTGAGGAAGAACTTGTCCAAAAGCAAGTCAGGAAGTTTGTGAGAAATCTACGTTGCTTGGCAACCGGTCTGAACAGCTTACAGGATGAAGTAGCAAGTATAACTAAAGATGAACTCAAGTAAACTTTCACTTGAACTTAAGTTGAACAAGAGTTTTGCCCGTAAATGGAAATAACATACTGAGCCGGAGACAAACAAAATGTGTGTAAAACTTCGATTATAACCAGAGATTTGTGATCATACTCCTGACATGTTGAACAATCAAATGTTCACTTACCAAATGGCTATTTCTTATTTAAATTTTTTTATCATCATGCAATTTTACACTGACCAGCCTGTTCGGTCTGATCCCACAGAAAAGCCAATGCAGTGCTGGCCATGACAGAAAGGCACCAGAACGCCCAGTAGACCATAGCCCACCATGGACTGGCCCAGCAGACGAAGAGCCAGAGGCCGCCAACCTGATCTCTAAACTTCACACGTCCCAATCCGATCAAGCTTTCATTGAATGCTCTGGACAAAAATTATCCAATCAATGGACGTCCCTACGCACCAAACCCCACAACCCAAATCTGCTGCCAGTGACCTGGTGTTAGACACCACAGCACACTCCCAGAGGCCCTGCGGAGCCACACTGCAAGGGGCCGGACCCTCCCTAGTGGCACAAAGGGAACTTAAAACATGGGTGGTTTTAATGTTAATGGCTTGATGGCTGATCAGTGTCACATTCCCAAGGCCATGACCTTATAAGTTCTGTCTACCGTCCCGAATTCCGGTACTTAATCCGATGCTGATTCAGCTTGAATGGTGTAGAAACATGACATTTAAAGAGCAAAAATCAGCACAGCAATTAATTAGATGCCGCCGCTTGTGAAATCCCTTAATTGCTTAGATAATTGATGTTTAGACAATATCATGAGCACTGTTAGACCACACATTTAATATCTTTCTCAGTCAAGCACTAATCCAGACGAAGGCAGCAGGAAAAAAGAAAACATCTCAATCCATCCATGATACGCGTGACAGATCGCTGAGGTTTCTTTTCGTTCATTTTATTTGATGCGCGCGCAGGCACACACACGCTCTCGTGAAGTTGTCCAAGCCGTCCCTGAGAGCGTGTCCGAAGATTTGTGCTGGTTCTAATCCAAAAGAGTTGCACAAGTAGCTACAGAGAGCAAAAATCCCAAGCTCCATCACATGCTCGACTAAAGTTACATCAGACACTTGGCCCTGAGAGAGTGTCCAGACCAGCGCGCACGCACACACACACACACACACCAAACGAGTGTGATGTGTGTCGTTCAGAGAGGCAGAGAGATCAAAGGGTGAGAAGTCAGCACATACAGTACCTACTGGTCTCAGCAACCCTGATAAGATATTTATGTCTGGCTTCACCTTCACGATGCACTGCATTTTTTTTTTAAGGTTTCTCCGACTATTTGTCGCTTTTAGCCAAGAAGCTAGAATGATAGGATTTCCCAAACATGATCAAGAGGAGGCTTTTTAAAGAGGTCAGCAAATCTTATTTATTCTGAAAAGTGTTTTTGAAAAATTTTTGAACTCACTTTACTTAATTCATGTTTTTTCGGTGATTAAATGAACCAGTCGCTACAAACTTTTAATCTAACTTAACATAAACCCAGCTCACCACTTTAAACGATTGTTTAAATCTTTGTTGCTGCCATGAAGTCATGTTGGTTCCTTAATAACCAAGCAATTTTATGCAACTAGATTTTACACATTTGATTTAATTTACTTCTGGTCTGATCAAGCTCCCACCTGTTTTTGGCTGGAGGTTCTTGCGCGGTTCTTCAGGTCCCTCGATCGGCTGATCAGCCAGGAACAGACGTGCCTGGTCCAAGGTGCTGACCACGACATGCTCCCGCTCCCTCAGCTCCGCCCTTAAAGCCTAAATAACCGAAAGAACAAACAAACAAACAGTTTAAAACAGTCGTTCCATTCCTTCGTTGTGGTTCGAAATGCTATCGTGTATCGTGTAACAAGATTTGCAGAAAAGAGATGAAGAAAACCCCAAGACACCTGCAGTTAGGCGGGATGTGTGTACAGTCCACTACATAGAGCACACACAATGCTCCAGTTAACTAAACAGTCAAAGGAATCATTTTTCAAGTTAAAAAGAGACAGAACAAGAAAATATCTAAAATACCGGGTTAAAAAAAAAATGTACTAGTGAGTCACACAGTCAACATGTGCTAAAAAAAAAAAAAAAAGAAGACTGAATAATTCAGCGTGAGAGGAGAGCTGAAAAAGCTGTAATTACACACCAGTTAAACGTCTGTAGATAGACAGAGGGCGAAAAAAAATAAATCGTGGTGACCTTAAACAATTCCGGGCTTTATAGTTAGAAACAAAACGCGATCAAGCTGCACTCCAGTCTAATTGGCTCCGTAGCAACAGCACCAGTCGAGGATCAGAGCTGATTAAATCGTGAAAGGAGACAAGCGGCTAAAAGGTGTAAATGAGCTCAGAAGTTAATAAAGACGGTCGTTTACAAAAGCAGCTCGGCAGAAAGAGGAGGACAAGAGGGGCAAGGACTCGGTTTGATGCAGAAGCATGACCGAAGGTTTCGATTTTTAACATAACAGACATTAAAATTGATCTTCTGAGAAAAATAAACATATTATGCAAAGTACAATATGACAATTTATACAGCAATATGCTGTATATATACTGAATTTATGTACTAAACTTATTTCTATACTTTACCTGTACAGATTTTATTACTGTTCTGATGTTATTTCTACATCTCTATACCGAGTCAATACTGATTTTATTTCTAAAATCATACCAAGTCTGTACTGATTTTATTTTTCTACCGAGTCAGTATTGATTTTATTTCTATACTGATTTTATTTCTATACTTAATTAGTATTGATTTTATTTCTATACTGTGTCTGAACTGATTTTATTTCTATACCGAATCAGTATTGATTTTATTTCTATCCCGAGTCAGTACTGATTTTATTTCTATACTGATTTTATTTCTATACTTAATCAGTATTGATTTTATTTTTATACCGTGTCTGTACTGATTTTACTTCTATATCGTGTCTGTACTGATTTTATTTCTATACCAATTTTGTATTGATTTTCTTTCTATACCAAGTCTGTACTAATTTTATTTTTATACCGAGTCTGCACTGATTTTACTTCTACACTGAAACTGTACTGATTTTATTTATATTCTGAAACTGTACTGATTTTATTTTAATTATGAAACTGTACTGATTTTATTTCTATACTGAATCTGTACCGAGTTTATTTACTGAACACTCTTTTGTTTTATTTGTAAACTAAATGGTGTACTGGTTTTCCTATATTTTATTTTATTGTTTTTATTATTATATTGATTTTATTTTATACTAAATGTTTTACTGATTTTGGTTTGCACCCAATTACCTTTTAGTTTTATTTTAATAAATACTCCTAGTTTATACAGCTGAATACAGTACCGCTTTTGTTTTCATAATGAATGATACACTAATATAATTTCCACACTAAATCAATACAGTATCAGTACAGTTGCATTGATTTACAGTGAGGTACTGTATATGGTTTTATGTAGCGTTTTAATGAATTCTGTAACATTTCAGGTTCTATACTGGACATCATTTGGACATAGCTTATGTATGTGTGTGTGTGTGTGTGTGTGTCATTATGTTTTTGTTTTTTGTCTGAAAAAAGAAAACTGTGGTTCAATGTGTTATAAAGAAACAGGAAGAAATCTGAAAATAAAAAACAGAAATTAAAACTTTTTTTTTTTTCATAGTGGGCTTTACTGAAATTGGTTCACATTTTAGAGTTTGTTGTGGATAATGAATGTGTGTCACACTGTGAGGACAGTAAGGTTGATGACACCCCTGCAATTTGCCCCTCTCTCCTGACTAGTCGTGTCAATATAAAAAGCTCGAAACACACACTAACTACAGTGTTCTGCCTTAATCTCAATCACTATACTTAAAATGAACCGTCTGAGAAAACAAACTGGAACACACGTGTGTTTCTGCAACAGAGAGCGACTACATACATGTAATCGAATACCCAGACAGTATGCATACCCAGACAGTGCGAGAAAAAGCAAACAACTCGATATTTACTACAGAGACTATAGACGGGAACAATACATGTGCAATATTCATAAGTCTGATACGTGGTCTTCTGAGACGTGGCTCCACCCAAAGATTTAAAAGTACAGCATGTGTTTAGAAATGCCCTTCTCCTCACCACGGCTGTTAAGAGTTGGTATTTGGCGTTTCTGACGATACAGTTTTGCCTACAGAACGGCTGCTCACTAGATGGATAAACGCTGCAAAAATGTTATGGTTATAAGTTATAATCAGTGCTACCTTAATTACAAATAATGCATGATAAGGATAACTATAAAATTACCGCCACCTACTGGACTGGAGTGTTGAGCAGGATCAAAAAAGATTATTGCTTTATATAGGAGCTGACTTTTAAACAATCAACAACACAAGTTACCCAGGAATTCAATTGTATATTAAATACTTTTATTGCCACTCCTTGCTAAATTTCACCTTTTGCCTCAGCATATAAAGCAGTTTAATGGATTACAATTGATGAACCGAGCCGAACTGAACGGTGGCTAAGTTGCGCGTACGTTTGAGAGCCGTTCAAACCTTGTTTGCATCAGTGGAAAGCCAAACAAAACGAGATTATATATATATATATATATTTTTTTTTTTTTTCTTAATTTTTTATGCAAGATTTAGTGAAGCCATAGCACCATGTGTCCCAAGAATGTTAGCGATGACGTTAGCTAGAAAACAACGGAGCGGCTTTCAGTTTGGTTTATAAAGCATCCGGTGCCGAGAGGAACCATAAATTAATGTTAAATGAGGTTCAATGCCTATTTATTTCATATTTTACTGAATTAACATGTCTTTTCGAAATGTTTTAACAGTTTTTATATGCAAAATAATGATTACAGTGTTGAGAATTGGTAACATTGGTAATATTTTCACTTCAAAACTAAATAAATTTGTATGCCGAGGTACAGCTGTATAGTAAAACTGGTCAGTTAGATGATTTGTTCGCACCCCAAAGAGCATCCATGAACTTGGGGGCGGAGCTCCTGAAAGCCCCCTAAGGAGAGGTGTGTATTTTGTTTGGCTCTTGGGTTGACCTGCCTCTGGTATCACTCACTCTTCCTTTAATGCCTTAATGAAAACAATATAAAAGTTCATTACAAACATGACCTTCACACACGGAAGGAAAATTCCTATTTAACAATAAATTGTTTCATTACTCAACAAATCGAACCGTGTGCACTTCCCATCAAACATCAGATTTTTTTTTTTTAATAACCATGCTTTTTTGGAATGGAATGTTACATCAGTGTTCATCTCTCAGTGACAAACTCACAGGACACATTTTCACCTGGACGTCTCATGCGGGACGCAGGACGAAACGCGCTCGCTTCTGAGCTTTTAAGAAAGCCAAACGTTCTCTTCACACTCTGTCATCAAAGGTTTAATATAGATTGTGACAGTAAAGGAGGCTATTGTCCTTTCGCTGGCTTTTGTTTGTCGCTGAGAGGGAGAGAGGAAATGAGACGAACGAAGAGATAATAGAAATAAGAGAGAGAGAGAGAGAGAGAGAGCACAGCGGTCAGGTGTTTATGAAGAAGCTTTTTATAGCCAAGTATGATTTACAGATGGGGTGTAGAAGGATTCACAGAAGACTCTTGGGTTTAATACATAAATTCGTATGTAACACACAGCCAGTAGGTGGCAGGAGACTAGGTTTAAGCAGCCATGCAGTACGTTTTTTAATACATTCCCCTAATTTTAGTCAAAAATGTGATAAGTTGCAGCTCTAAATTAAATTGTAGCCCGACACCATTAAGCTACATAAGAAACGTAGCGACAACTAGCGGTGTGACGAGCCAACAATTTGTTAACTAACTTTTTGTTAGGAATACTTGCTCCTGAGATAAACTTGTCCAATAATGAAGCTAGCTAGCTGACAACGGACGTAACGTGAGCATTTAATATCATGTCAACCTCATATTTATAAAATGCAACAAAGCCAGGCATTCAGTCGCTAATAAGTCACTCGCAGGTTATTCTGCAACATAACGTAACTTAACACAAGATAACACAGCTAGCTGCGCGATTCAATCGATGAAGCAACTTTCTTTTGTTTGGGCTGTTTCACGAATCAAAATTGTTGCACACTTTTTTTTAAATGATTTCATCAAAAAGCTGTATCTTTTACAGGAAATACTTTCCACCCGTCGCAAACACGCCTTCATTAAAATTGACGAATAGTTGAAGCATTTCTGCCACCTACTGGACTGGAGTGTCAAGCAAGAACGAAAAAGATTCACTCTTTATGAATTTTACACGGGATATTAGTGGTTTATTAGATACTTCCTGTAGTTTTCATCACTTCAAGCCAAAAATATAGCTGACTGAGACAAATTAGACAATAAACTTTAGTCTGAATCGAATTTGAAACAGTTTCCAGAGTCTACCCATGATTCACAGCTCCGTTGCTAGCATTACCGCTTGCGGACAAAGCATCGTAAGTAACGGTTATTATTACTGCAGTCGATCATCGGTATAAATAAAATAAATCATCTTAATGAAGCGGAGACTCCACTCCTAAAATGGGCACCGCTATCCGGTGTGTTGTCACACAGAATGAGACGGATAAGGAAAGAGACAGTGGCTCTTTCTTTCTTTCTTTTTTTTTTTTTCCTAGCGCTTCCCAGAGCTGCTTAAAATTCAAGCGGTGCAGTCACGGCGCCTCTTCAGCCAGCTCGCTCCAACATGATGACATTACCAGAAACGGCGGTGTGGGCTGAGGTAAACCGGGTGAGATAAAACTGGTGATGAGGACGCAGCAGACCCTGACCTGGAGAACCTTGACAGGGAATGACGCTCCTTTATTTCCGTTCATTTAACAGAACACAGAAGATGCAGAAATTCCGGCAGTGTTGTGACTCACTAGTAGCACAGGAACACCTCAAGTCAAGTGTGCACCAAGGAGACTGTTTTTATGCAAATTAATAATGGTTATATAACTCTTTATCAATTTATAGCTATATTAAATATTGCCACTTACGTTATGGCAGCAGGACTAACTCGACTCAACCCCTTGTGTACACACTTTCCCAATACAATCGAGCTAATTAAAACTCATTAATAAAGAATGAACTCTAAGTAAGGCAGAATTATAGACCTTTTTAAAAATCACGAGCCTTCCTTTAGCTGATACAGGAAACAACTTTAGATCTCAGACGCTTCAGTGACTTTTTATTGATCAAACAGTAAAGAATTGGACGTACAGCTTCTTCACCGTCCTGAGACGAAATGTGCTTTTTATTTATTTATTTATTTATTTTCCCCCAAGTAGAGCCAAAATAGAATCATTATTTCCATAGAAGGCAGAAAATGAAGGCAGGTGCTAACGCGAGATGAATTTGGGTTATGTACTGTATATTATACTGTCCTACAGGACGCTGCGGCAATGAGCGCAAACCCGCGGCCCGGGGTCAACTCCACACAGGTGTGACTTTAGCTCCACCCGAGCCCTAAAACTCTAACGTGATGTGACGTACAATCGGTCTGCAGAATTCGGCACCAAACAAGGTCACAAAGGTCTACAGAAGGTCTGAGGCGGTTCCAGGCTAACGCTGTCCGTCCTCCCAGGCTAAAGTCCTTATGCTAATTTGGCACGACAAGCTTAATGTTCTGCTTAATGTTCCAGGGCTCATTTGCTCCATAAGTGTAACAGTATTGTAAGATCCATTTACGATATATAAAGGTCACTGAAGGTCTTCTTGAAGATGTTCCGTCTCGCACTATTGAGCTTCAGTCCAAATCCTTCCCACGCAATGAAATGAGTCAAGGACGTTCAAAGTTTTAAAAGTCCTCAAATGTTATATTTGATTTAAGAGATGCTTCTTCTTTTGTGCTCATAAATGATTGATGCCACCTACTGGACTGGAGTGAGGAGCAGAAGATTAGCATGGAAAAGGATTACCGTGAGATTTAAACAATTAACAACACAAGTTACATAGCATTTCGGCGGTGTTTATTAGATACTTTTAGTTGTGTTTAATTCTTAAAACACTGTTTGAGGCAAATCAGACACGAAACATTAATGCTAGATATGGGAGAAGAAAATTCGCGTATTCCCACATTGACTCCATAATCGATTTTGTATATTTTTCCTTTTATTTATATAAAGCGAGAAAATGCTGCTGTTCCTCTATAATCCTGTAGGTGGTGTGCTCTTGACGAGCAGCACAGCATCCTGTGTGGTACGAGCTAATTATTTGCTAAATATGGTTAGAATTGAATTGTTATATAAAAATTTTATATCACATCAGGATATTTGATAGGTCGCCTTAAAAACTAAAATTCTGCAAGAAATTTGACTCGGCAGGAGAAGCATTTTTGCAGCATCACATGGTCACAGATTCCAGTTGCGTGTATGTTCGGGAGCCGTTCGAAACCTGCTTGTGTCAGTGAAAACCTAAGTGAAGCAAGTTTACATACCTTTGTAGTTTTTTTTTGCTATTTTGTTTAAGATTTCACAAAGACATAGCACCATGGGTCCCAAGAGTGTGATGGAGCACGACAGCAAGAAGACAATGGGGCCACTTTCAGTTTGTTTTTTAAAGCAGTCGGTGCCGAAAGCCATCATAAATTAATATTAGGTAAGATTTAATTTTTATTTATTTCATATTTTTCTAAATGTTTTGATTGGTTTAATATAGAAAAATATGCAATAAACTTTGGAAATTGGTTATGTCCAGTCTGTGATTTCTGAGTCGATGGAACGAATAATCTGCATTTATATAATTTCCGATGGGAAAATGCGCTTCGCAATACGAAATTTCGCCTTAAGAACTCGCCTACGGAATAGATCCGTATTCTGAGGTTTTTCTTAAACATTTCTTGAAAAAAAGTTACATCTCTAAAAATCAATACCTTTGTTGAATTATGTGTTTATTATTAATCTTGTGTGTTACCATAGAAACAATAGCATAATATAAACCTGTAACCTGATACCAGAATGGCAATAAATGAACCAGATCGAGCACCACTATGACTTCTACCACTCTTCCGAGTCTATGCTAATATATTTTGTTAGAAAAAAAATATATAAAAATAAATAAGACAATAAACAAAACAAAACAAAAAAACTTTGCAGTCCCAGTTTGCACAACTACAGTGTTCCTGAACAACACTTGCTGTATAAAATATTTATGATGATTTTTTTTTTGTTTAAGGAAAGCCTAAAACTGTGCGAGGGCGTGTATTAAATATTAATAAGCCACACCGAGCATGTCGGATGAACCGCTGCAGAATCATCTTTTAGGACGTCGACATTCCTCTTGCTGTCTGATGTGAATTAATTAGGCCCTCGAATTACGCCCGACACAGCTGTGATTAAATAAATGCTGATTGATGATCTTAATTACGGCGCCACAAATGGAAGCGCTTTATTGGATAATTGAAAGTGTGATTAATAAAACTGATTATAAGAGATATCTTCATCAGAGGAAGAAGGTCTTTGTCAAAAACGTCGGCGGACGAACACCTGAAACCGACGGCTGTTGCCGGAGCAGGGACGCCGCGCGGGCCTGCTTAATGATGCGCGGCACAGCGACGGGAACCCATAAAGTCAAAGTGACTTTGGCAACCGTGCGCCCACACACACACACACAGAGGTTCGGCTCGGTGACGTCGTCTCGGGGCACACCGATCTATTCAGAAAATCAATCTCCAGCTTGCCTCGTGGCCTACGACTGCCTGGGACGGAAGGGTATAATAGTTTTGTGTAGAAAGTCAGTGATGTAGTGACTGGAACCGAAGAAATAAAGGGATATGTGAAGAAATCGCTGGAGAAACTCAGCACCAGGGACCGAGAACGTACACGCTTAGAAATGTCACGGAAAACTAATCCTAAACAACTTGATCCCACACGTGAGGTACGAAGCAGGGGTTTGTTTTACTGAATCCAGCACCACAAAAATAATTTCTATTAATTAATTAATTAATTAATTAATTAATTAATTAAATAAAAAAAATGATTAGGATTTTTTTTTTTTTTGTCATTATGCATTTTATCATATACAATTATAGACTGTAGAATCTTTTGTTTTCTTTTTGTTATTTATTATATATTTTTATTTCTCTATTTTATTGTGCTATTGTGATCAAACTTAACACTCATTTTTACATCTACTTTATTATTATTATTATTATTATTATTATTATTATATACTGTTTGGATTTTAATCAAAATGTTCATATTGCTTTAAGGAAATACATAAACATAAAAAATATATATTATTTTATTTAAAAGTAATAAGTAATTTATTTACAACATTTATAATAAGTAGAGTAATTAAAGTAATTTTCCTTGGATTAATTTAAGATATTGTTTAACATAAAAAAAAAAATTATTTAAAAGTATGATTTTTATTTAAATAAATATAGATATTTCTAATCAGACCAATGCATGTAACAAAAAATTTAAATATTTTACATTTTTAAGTTGACCCATATCATTTTAAAAGCATGAATCCTGACCCTACAATTTAATGTACATATCGAGTCAGTTAATGGCACAGCTCTATTGGATTTGACATGCTCGGGGGTAATAACATGGCGGTTTGTATCAGTCACTGAAGTTAAATAAACAGAAGGCATACTGTAGCATGTCATGCTGTGTGTGTAGAATCAGACTGGATGGGTTTACAGCGCACGGAATCACCTGCTGCTGAACCAGTATGCAGATTTATGATTGTTTTATTTAATTAATATGTGTAATTGAGTGTGTAACCACCCAACAGATACATTAATATGTATACCATTATAAATGGAGTTTTATAACGACTTTTTTCCCCCATAATCACCTCGCTGTACTTTGTTAAAAGATTTAATTCATCTGAATTACACAGCTGTGTTTATTTGCTTCAGCCTAATTACTTAATTTGGAAGTGTTTGTAATACACACATACACAAACAGCTTTAACGGTTTGTAACATCTACCCATTCCAGCGCTAAGGCTAATTCTCCCTCTAGTGCCCTGAAGCTACTTGATCCCTCCATGGCGTTTTTTGCTTACACTCATTCTTTAAGTGCCAGGCTCTCTACACACTCCCAGACACAAACGTACTCCAGCAGCTCTCCGGTCTTATCAGTGCAAAAACACACACTCACATTTATTATACACTTCTAGCTTTCCTACCGCAGCGCTAATCGGCCGTGACGTGTTCACCCTGGCGCTTTGGATTGCTTCGTCCCAAAATTCACACTCAGGCGCACGGCTGAAAGACAAACTATTAAAAACACAAAGCGAGGGAGAGCGAGAAAGGAAGGGCGAAGAAGAGTAGAAAGAGAAAGTCAGGCGATCCGTGCTTCTTTCAGCTCCTCGGGGTCATTATTCAATCTGTCACAGAGAGAAAGGAATTAAGAAGAGAAGAAGAGAGTGAAAGAGAAAGGGAGAAAGCCCTCTAAATTGTCCTTTGCGCCTTCACACTATCTCAGGCTAATTACAGCCTCAAAGACCTCCACTTCCCATGATTCCCTGTGGATAGAGTCGGTGTTTGCATACATTCTTCCTCCAAAGGATTAATGTGATGCACTGTACGCTCTTTGTATAATTCTCAGTTTGATCCTAAACACACCACAGTGGAATAAGACCTCTGAACAGTTTTGCTCATTTCTAAATTGGAGAACGCGCCGATTAGTAATTGGCCGAGATGGATTCGAGCCAAGACTCAGAAACCACAATATACAGTATACCACTAATAAAAAAAAACAATATACTTATTCAGCTTAAAAGAACAACAGTGTCCGTGTCAGCAGAGGATCAAAGAAATCTTTTCAGATGTGGCTTTCTTTCATCAGTGCATCAGGGCCTACATCAATACATCGGTAAGGTAAGGTGGCATCAGGGCCTACATGAGGGAGGAAAGGCAGAAGGTCTAATGGACCAGATAAGGTGGTCAAAATCAGAAAACTTGGTTAAAGGGACAACACCAGAGGGTGAGGACTGGGGGGGGTTTAGACGAAGGAGCAGGTCTAAGACCAAAAGTTTTGAAAAAAGGACTAGTCCAAAAGCTGGGGGGTGGGGACCAGGACAAAGACATTAGGCCAAAGACTTGCAAACAGTTGATCTAGAAAAGAACAGGCAAGGAGAGGACCAAGATGGTCTACACCAAAAATTGAGCACCGGGAGTCTACAGTATAAAGAGGAATAGACCCAAATCTCATGACCGGAAGGGCAAGGCAAACGAAGTGGGTCAGGACCAGAAAGTGTAAACAAAGGAACTGAGTCTGGACTAAAAACTCTAGAAAAAAGGAGAAGGTTCCAGACCAGAAGGTCATGAAAAAGGGCTAGACCAAAAGGTGCGAACCAGAATGTATTTTCACAGGGAATAGACCAATGGGTCAGCACCACAGGGTCTAGAAAATAAAAAAAAACTTCTAGACCACTAGACCAAAAAGGTAAACAGGGGCTATATTTAAAGGAATTAGACCAGTGGGTCAGTGGGATGACTAGCGGGTCTAGACAAGGGAGCAGGGTCAGAACCAAATGGTTTGGGAAAAAGGATGAGGGTTTAGGACCAGAAGGTCTAGAAAAAGGGCTAGAACAAAAGATGAGAACTATAGCCTACGCTATACAGGTAATAGACCAATGGGTCAGCACCAGAGTGTCTAGAAAAAAATATCTAAACCACTAAACCAAACTGGGGAAACCAGGGGCTATATTCAAAGAGACTAGACCAGTGGGTCAGAGGTAGGTTTGGAAGGTCTGGAACAGACGGTGACAACCTGAGAATCCAGGAAAGATACTAAACCAATGGGTCAGTGGCAGGATCAAAGGGGCTAAGACAAAGGAACAGGGTCAGGGCCAAAAGATTTGGAAAAAAAAAAAATCTAAATTACTAGACCAAACTGGGGAAACCAGGGGCACTAGAC
Organism: Clarias gariepinus; assembly: GCF_024256425.1. NCBI lineage: Eukaryota > Metazoa > Chordata > Actinopteri > Siluriformes > Clariidae > Clarias > Clarias gariepinus. The sequence goes on along the minus strand of NC_071121.1, from coordinate 25,383,657 downwards.
AAATGGGTCAGGGGAACAGACAGTGACAACCACAGAATCTAGAAAAGGAACTGGACCAATGGGTCGGTGGCAGGACAAACAGACAAGAGCAGGACCAGTGGGTCTAGAAAAAAGACTAGATAGGAAACCAGGGCCTCTAAACAAAGGGGCGAGACCAATGTGTCATGACCAGAGAGAGCATTTGGGTAAAGGGGCAGGTCCAGTAGGTCTGAACCCGACAGGGGGATAAATAATCAAACCAAAAAAGGGGTTAAAACATGGTATCTCTAGACCAATGGATCAGGAGCAGTGTGTCTAAACATAGGGGCAGGAGCAGTCAACCTTAAGGGAAAGACTTGGGGGTTTAATAAAAGAGCTAGAGGAGAGGATCAGGACCACAGGGTCGAAAAGAAATAAAAGATAAAATACTCGGGGTGTGTGTGTGTGTGTGTGTGTGTGTATGTGTGTGTTTACTGACCGAGCAGTGGTTGTGTTGTTGCAGCAACGTTGGCACATCTCCTCCAATAGGCATCTGTTTAGTAAGTTCATCATCCTTCTGGCAGATCCACCTCCACAACTCCTCGAGAACAGAGAGCAGCCTGCTCCATCGCTCTGCACTGGCCTCTAAATGAGCCCTACACACACACACACACACACACACACACACACACACAGAGAGACACACATCAATACATACTTAAAAAGACTTCAGTGTGGTTTGAAGACTTTCTATACCCTGCCTTCTTCCCGTTCTCAGCGCAGTGGTGGTAATGGCACTGAACAATAGCGGCATGTCGGCTGCTTGATAATTACACATGTTCACTAATTAATCCCTAATGAGAGTTAAATAATAAAACAGCCAGGTTCTCTTTTCAACACACACACACACACACTTTTCATCAGGTCTCTCTCAACAACTCTCTCCGTGTCCCATCAACACACATTTTTCTCTCTACCCTCATAAGGTTTGTGGTCATGTAACAGCACTGTACAGCATTCTACTAAGCTATGTGTGTATTCCTGTTTATAAATCTGTGCTCTATTTTATGTGTGTGTGTGTGTGTGTGTGTGTGTGTCCACTAACCGTATGTTGGCTGATTTGGCCTTGAGTTCATTCCAGCGATGGTTCATATCATCCAGTCTCTGTTGCAGGAACACGGCCTCCTCGGAGCTGCCCAGAGCCTTCACCATCCTCAACTTGTTTCCGTCTACACTCTTAAACACATCGTTATGGGCGTCAATCTCCGCTTGGATATCCTACACACACAAAAAAGAAGACTGACCTCATAAGTAACAGAAATCCATTACACTCCTATGCAAGGGTTTGTTAATTTTTTTTTTTAATTTGGTATACAGTACACAGCCCTTATATATTTTTTATTATAGACATCCCAGAAGACGATATGGATCCGTGGCGGATGTGATGCCAGAATAAAGTCGGATCCGGATTGGAGTCGCCGGGGATTCATTTTTATTATAATAATTATTTTTATGTGCACCTTTAATACAACATTTCCATTCATATTACAAAATAAATACATTGAACTTGGGGATATTTTAATAGAAGAGAGCAAAAACATTTACATCTGTAATAGCATTTACAAACAAACTATCAGTACACACACACACACAGATAAGAGATGAAATCAACTGGCTTGAACTCCACAAACTGGACAACCAGCTTCATTATGGACCAATCATGGCTCGATTGTGCAACATCAAACGGTAAACAAAACCATGGGGAGAGGCAACAGGAAGCAATCTGGCCGATAATTACAAACGCACACAGAGACACACACACACGCATGCACATACACCCACATCCACACACACACACACACACACACACAATCAAAAAGGCACTTAATCTCTGATCAAAGCCTGGTTCCGAGTAATCATGTGCATGTACGGATTTAGGTTCAAAAGAAAACCAACAGGGAAGCGACGTGGACACGGACGCTACCGAAACTGGAAACGTCCAAATACGTATTAAACGTTTGTATTTAATATCTGCAGGCTTAAAGGGCACACACTCAGGTGGAAAGGATATTTCGTTGTTTAAGATGAGACGTTACATAAAATTGGATCAAATAAAAACCTTTATTTTATTTTCCGTATTGTTTAGAACCAATGCTGCACTTCTTCATAAGTCCTCTAAAAAATGGATTTTATTTTCATTTATGATTTAAACTTGAATAAATACCTAATTGATATAAAGAATGAGAGCTGGATGGTTAAAACTACCGAAGCCATGTTTCTAAAAGCGGTTAGAAGTTTTGTTATTTGATATAAATACATGTCCTTTGTTCGTGCCTTTTTTTTTTTTTTTACCGACACAATATTTTCAAAAGCGACTGCGTCCTAAATGAGATTAATTTCCTAATGGAATATTAGACAGTCATGCAAAAATTTCAAACTGGGCATTAAGTGCACTTTACATATAATCTTTTACAAGCAATACTCAGGGACAAAAGAAAAACGTATGCAAAAATGTGAACTATTAGAGAGATCTGAATTTCTGGTGCTGATAATGGACACAGACTTTTGTATAAAATCTTATTTATTTAACAGAAAACAACAATTCATAAGAAATGCATGTGTGAATCATTCCTTTTGTCCATGCATATACGTATACATACAGCGGTACCGCAGCGTTTAATCTGTTCTGGACGTGAGTTCTTAGACAGGATTTCTTATTGTAAAGGAAATAATGTAAACGCAGAAGGTATGTTCCAGCCAACACAGAAATATTACCGATATTTTTAATTTCCAACACTATAATTATGTTTTTGCATATATAAACAATTAAAACATTTAGAAAAGACATGTAAATGGAGTACAATATGAAAAAAAATAGACATTTAACCACCGGCTGTTTTAAAAAAAACTAACTGAAAGTGTCTCGGATTTATCCGTGCATCATACAGAAACATTCAAAAATAAATAAATAAATAAATAAATGTGACCTCGCTTTGCTTGTCTTTCCTCTAACGACGAATAATTTTTAAATGGCTCGGAAGTGTAGAAGTGTTTAAAGTGACGTCGATATATTTTCGCCACAGGAGCGTAGACTGACTTTCCACCACGGCGACTCCAACAGTACATTGACTTACTTTCAGCACTTTTTAAAGTCGCTTCTGGTGTATTTTAACTCTTTACAGCTGCTCTAACATAAGTGATAACAGGAAGTGAGTTCTCATGCTCTCATGTTCTGTGCGACTTTAAACGGATAAAGGAAAATCTCTATTCAGTACAAGTGATCGTTTTCCATCACGTTCATGTTCACCAATGAGACACCAAATGACCGTGAAGGGTTTTCACTCCTGAACCCTACAAGTCGCCGTACTTTCCTGTCCTCTGTGCCTCAGTTATAAGGACCCTTGCTTACAATTTAGGCCACATCTTATTTATTCGTCTAATCTGCGGAAAAGCTGTGAAGTCACACGCGCGCTCAAGAAGAGACCGATTGGTATGCAGCGGTTAAGCACAAGAACATCCATCGCCATCAGCTTTCGGGTCTCACGAGAAATCAGTCGGGTGTAAAGAGGGAGATACAAATTCGGGCCTCGGAAGTAAAACAAACAAAAAAAATATCCAACACACACACTATAAGGGTGCAAAGTGTAACACACTGAGAGTAATCTGTTTGAGCAATTCAACACAAACTCGTTCTAAACTCCGAGTGGAAGTCGAGTCGGCTTGTGAGCGGCTGTGCGCTTCTCCGCGCTCTTCTTCTGATTGATGAAGGATTCCTGCGCTGAACAGGATATAAAGCTTACAGTGATCTATGGTGGGTTTGCTTGCGTGAACAAAATCATTTTTATCCCGGCTTCACGCGATAAATCTCGGCGTCGGCGCGTCCTTAAAGGATCGTTCGTCTAACGCCACTCCAAGAGCGAATAACTCGTAAATGAATTAAAGACAAACCTAATTATATGGACTGTAATAAAGCACTTGGAGGTGGGCGGTGTGTTCAAAATAATGGTGAGTTACATTAATACATTCTGTGGATCTGCCGCTCAGCCAGTTATTTAGCAAAGAAACACTTTCGAGCATCGTCTATGTGCTGAAGTTCACTGAGCGTTTAACAGTGCTGTCTGATGGAGGATAGAAGAACCTATGCTTTGATGTTTTTCCTTAAAACAGAACAAGCGATGAAAGTCTTATTAGAAGAAAAGATTTTTATTTAAAAGTAAAGTAGCACATGGCACCTGTCAAAAGTTTGGACACAAATTTGGATTCTAAACAAACACTGGACTTTTTCAAAACTTTGAAATAACGCATATGGCATTAAAAAATTAATGAACAGTGTTGGGTGTAACGCGTTCGGTCCGCCGTTTAAGCACTCAGTTATTTAGTTATATTTTCAAAAATGTCATCCGTTATTTAGACAATTTACGTAATCCGTGAGCCAGACAGAAGTCATTTCCCATCCGTTAGTGTGTGTGAGAAAGTCGCCCTACAAGCCCCGCCCCCCTCTGTTATTCCTGCTGTTATACCCCTATCTCACCCATGCGGTTTCACTATGCGAGAACTGACGCGCGGAAAGATGGAAACCTAATCACAGCGCCTGAACTCGCGGTGAATCGTACGATGAATGGCCACCGCGCAAAACCGCGTAGGTGAGATAGGGGTATTAGTAGTTAACAGATTATGGGCCGAACTTCAGTGAGTGATGATGGTAGAATAATTATAAAGGTCTTGACTAAAACAACATGCATGAGGAATCACAAAGGAGTTTTTTTTTTCTGCAATGGAAAAGTACTCGAACTAGTTACCTTTATTAGAAAGTAACGCCGTAATGTAACTGATTACGTTTTAAAGACAGTAATTGTGTAATGTAATTAGTTACTTTAAAAAGTAACGTCTTCCAACACGAACAACAACAACAACAGCCACAGTTGTTATTTTAAGAAATGAAGGTCAGCTGTTCTGGAACAGTTCTTGCAAAATCAGTATTGTCAAGTGCGTTTGCAAAACCCATCAACGCATCAAGACCTTCCCAGGAAAGCAAGAGCAAAACGTACCTCTGAAATTATAAACTAACAAACATCACGTCAGATTAGAGCCGTTATGAAGCCTTTAAGCAGCAGATTCATCTCAATATCGACTGTTCAAAGGAGATTATTACATATTTTGGACGTCTTCAGTATTGTTTTACAGTGTAGAAAGAAAGAAAGAAGGAAAAAATTTAGGAACGACCATGGAGTCAGAAGGTGTGTCCAAACTTTTGACTGGAAGTGTATATTATTAAACCAATTGTTTAAATGGCTAATTTCTGTGATATAAGAGAAATATCACGATTATGTTATAGTCCATCCTTATATGATGTAGCTGAGGATCATTCCCTCTCTCTCTCTCTCTCTCTCTCTGTGCAGCTGGGAGTCCGAGTGTGTGAGTAATGGAACCTGTCCCACTAATCAATGACCAGAGATTGCCTTGGTCAGTCCTTGCACATAGATGGATACACAGACGCGCACACACACACACACACACACACACACACACACACACACACACACACACACACACACACACACACACTCCCCTAGTCTAAAAAGTACAGACTCCAAAGTAAAACTTCACCTAGTCAACTAGTGTAAAAATGTGCGTGTGTGTGTGTGTTTGTGTGTGTGTGTGTATGTCTGTGCTATAGAGCAGGGTCGTTTTCAGGCTCACTTGCTGTGTGTGTGTGCGCGTGTGCGTGTTCCCAGAGCTACATGAGCGAAAGACAGACAGGAAGAATCGTTCACGCTCGCTATTTGTCAAAGGCTCGTGAAGACAGATTTTACTGTGACCAGAATAAAACGGTTGAAAACACAGCTTTAAAAAATGAAAAGGGGGCCACGACCACGGGCGCGCATGAATCAGACGCCGTCAGACGTAAGCTCCGCGCTGGCTGACCTATTAAAGTAGAAATAAAGCGTCTGACTTTTATTAAGTTAAATAATTGCTTCTGGTCCGTAATAGGTCCCCAGTGATATGCCTGTGCTCCCTCCAATTTAACCAGCCTTACCTCAAACTCAAACACACACACACACACACACACACACACACACACACACACACACACACTTTCTCTCTCAGACAAACAAGTGAAGGGAAGTGAAGAAAAGAAAAACAGATGGGTAAATGACACAGCTCTACAGAATGCGATAAAATAGGGGTGCCATTATTTTTGCTCAGCAGCCTTTTCAGGTTTATTATGCACAATTAATCAACTCCTCAGCTACAATGTAGCAGAAAAATCTGATCATGAGCTAAAAGTGTGGAACGATATACTTTGTTACAAGGAGCAAGTCATCCGACTATGACTTGAAAACCATGCAAAGGAGGTACCTCTTCAAAGTTCGTCAGCAGCTCCTGAAGACTAAAGTTCAAGCCAATCATCTTGTTTCCCTTTTATCCGTCATTCGAGGACCAGACCTGTCACTTCATCCAATTATAATTTCCTACACTGAAAAACCATTCAGCTCAAAACTGATGGACCATCTGGGAATAGCGCAAATCCTGGCCATCGGTACCCGTCCGCGTTTTAGCTTATGATGACTTTAATTACACGTTGCAGTTTAGTTAGTAGCACCTTGGCTCCAAGAAGCTACACAGCCGAGCTGCCCAGGCATCCTTCTCCATCATGCTGTACCAAGATGCGGTAGAAATCCTACCGTCTCTGTCAAAAGACTCCAAAGCCATGGGGAATAACTTCCAGAAATGTGGAATAGAAGATCACGAACTGTGGCACCCAAAAACCCAAAGCCCTTCAGGAAAAACAAATGCTGGTTAAAGAGGTTCAGAAAATCCGCAGAACAAAACCTGGAACCTGTCCTAAGATCTAGGACAAATCCTGCCAAAGATCACAAAACCTTTGGGAGGAGTATAACATCTTGGAAAATCTTAAATTATACTCAGAGAAGAGATACCAACAGATCCAGGAAGCTTGGCACAGGAAGTTCACAAAGCAGACAGTTTACCAGCAAAAGAACCCAAAGGTTTTGAAGAAAAAAAAATTCCAGTTCCTAAGGACAAGGAGGTACAAGATCCAGGAGTTTAGGGCAGATAATTCTGGATCCTGGAGCAAAAAGATCCAAAAACCTTGAGGCTCTAGAGGTACTGTAGAATTCTTCTGTTACACCAAATGCACTGCTTGGAAAAGTTCCACAGGTTCAATTTGTCGTGGTTGGTCTGCTCAAGTCTGACTTGCACACGTGTTTCTTCCCCCACACACTCCCATATACAGAAAGTGCCCTGTTCCTGGTCTCAGGTGGCCCTGTGGCAGGCGTTCAGGCTCGATTAGCCTAGTGAAAGGCTCTCTGTGTGGGGGTAGAGATGAGGTCCATGGGGCTCTGCTTCATGTCGCAGAGCAGCGTTGCCAGCACAGGAGCCTGGAGAGAACCATCTATGAGGGAGGTATCACCGGGAACTAGGAGACAAGCTTCAAAGACAATCCATATCCGAATCCATATCAACACCAACTCTGTCACTTTCCTTTATTCCAACTCTTTCATGGGTCCTTGGATCAGTTTCCTTGGATCAGATCGGACTGCCAAGGATTCGTGTGGAGCACCTCCAAAACTCAGGAAACCACTTCCAATTCTTCACTCCTTCCATTCCGTCATACTCGACTCCTTCGTGGAAAACTCCCAAAAATGTGCCACATTGTCCTTCTTTCCCCCTCCTGAATCCCACTCTCCTTCTGTCCCCAACCTTCACCCTCTGGCTACAAGATCCCGACTAAGCCCTCACTCTCACTCATTCTCTCCTCCTCTCCCTCTCTCCACCAGCTGTTTATTGTTTTAATCTGTGTTCTCCTGTTCCACCCATCACTCCACTCCACCTCTTCCCTCGTTCCTGCCCTACACTCTCCATACTCTCTCCAAACTATCCACACACACCCACTTCCTGAAACTGACCACCACTCTTGATAAAGAAGAAACAAGTTAAGTAGAGGGGGAAAAAAAAAACGGCGAAGAGACGAGAGAGACAGGGAAGAAAAAAAAACAGAAAAAAAACGAGGGAGTCGTGAGAGTTACTGATGAGAATCTCAATTACATCATTAGTCTGCAAATCTCAGGCTTCCTCGGATTGCGTCTTTACTTTTTTCTTCAAACCTTTTAACTTGGTTTGTCCCTTCTTTCCTGCCCGGTATAGCATCAAGAGGCGCCCGCATGGCCAGATGTGAGTGTGTGTGCGTTACGCTTCCTTTGATTTCCCTGGCACAGGTACGGGTTCATTCTTCGCCTGTCCATTTCCATAAAGTCAGCATGTCAGGAACCATGTGGCCGGGCCTAGCCTGCAGACGCTAGATCATTAGCGGGCTGCCGGAAGAGAAAATATACACCTCGAAAATACGCTAATCAATATTCATGAACGGGTCCTTTGAAGTGCCGTTACCTTATAGCGATATTTGCAAATAAAATTTTGCCGTAGCATTCCTGTGTCAGGCACTCGTCCACACGTGTGTGTGTGTGTGTGTGTGTGATAGGCATTGGTGTAAAACAGCTAGAAAAATTAAATAGAGATGTAATTTGTAAAGTCCTGGAAGTGTAGTGCTGAAGGAGGACGAGCTAAAAAGAAACGATGAAAATGAAAGAGGAGAAGAAAAGTGCTTAGATGTAGAGACTGAGTGAGGATCCGAAAAAAAAAAACACATTTAGAGATCTTCACCTTCTACTCAGAGCAACACATCGCAAGAAAAGAGAACATGAAAGCTTTCTGTATTTTATTGCCCAGTGATATAGTATATAGGACACACACACACACACACACACACACACACACATCCTTAAAGGCATATATAGACTGGCACACAAGCTGGGACACACCTAGAGACACACACAGATTTACAACACACACACACGCACACACACATGGATACACACTTACACTAACATATACATACAGTACTAAAGATTGACCGAACCATTGGACATTATCATTTTAGTTAGGAACACACACACACACACACACACACACACACACACACACACACACACACACCATGGCTTCCATACTTATGTCTGTACTCTTTCTCTCTATGATAACATCAGGGCGTGTGTGTGTGTGTGTGTGTGTGTGTGTGTGTGTGTGTGTGTGTGTGTGGCACTCGCACAGCCTTCTGGGTAATTTCTGGATGTGATTTAAATCAGCACTATTGGTTACTGTCAGAGAAACAGAGAAAGGTCAGGGAGTGCGATTAGACACTCAAACCCCTTCGAACATTCATTTACTGCTGTCTGATCCTATCGGCAACACTCCCACAACACCCCTATGTGTGTGTGTGTGTGTGTGTGTGTGTGTGTGTGTGTGTGTGTGTGCTTGTATATTTCATTGAATAGAGTTACCTGCTTAACCTCCGAATCTACAGTATGCGACCGATCATGATGTTACACTGTGCTGTATGTTTACTGAACACTTACAGCTTAGACAGAGCTGAACACACACACACACACACACACACACACACACACACACACACTGTGGGCAAGCTCTTACATCCTGTAGTGTAATAACGAAACCAAGGACGATCTACATCCCCTCTGAGATAAGAGTAAGTGTGCTTAGGAATGGAGGGATGATGAAAGAAAAGTGAACTCTAGAGAAGAATGGATGAGTTAAAAAGTAATAAATTAATGTCATTTCAGTTTAAACTCAGATTGAACACACTTTAAGATATCGTTCATAGGGAGAGGAGAAATAAAATCCTAGGAAAAAGTCAAGAACCCGAAGAAACCTGATTTAATTTACAAAAAACACTGGTTTCTTTTCATTCCCTCATTTAAAGCAAAAAAAGGACAAACAAAAAGTTATTAATGTATCGATAGAAAAAAAAATGCCTATACAGTATACTCCAGTATTTAAAAAGTATTCTATTTAAAATGATTTATTTTGTCCTACATTTTTTGCTAGTACTAGTTTTAACGTCCGTGTTTTATTTTATTTTTATTTTTTTGTTACTGTTGCCAGTGTTTTATCTCTTCGCTGTTTCTCCGCTTCAGTTGTTCTTGTTCTTCATGTTATTGTGTCTTGTTTATTAGAAATGTAGTTGTAGTTGTAATTGTCTTTTTCTTGTAGGTTTTTACATTATAGTTGCAATTGTTGTTATTCTATCTTTTTTCTTTAAATTGTTTTATCTGTGGAGTTCTATTGCTGAAATTGTCAAAAATCTCTGATATAGTTTCAGTTATTGTCTATTTTATCTCTATATTTCTGTCTGTTCTACGTCTCAAATTGTTATTGTCTCTTTTCTTTAAAAAAAAAATATAATTCTGTCATTATCGTCTATTTTATCTCTACTTGTGTTTATAATTTTTTTTTTTGTTTTTAGTTTAAGTTGTCATTGTTTTTCTTTACTTGTATTGTATATGTTTTAGTGGTTATTGTTTAGTTTTTTTTTCTTTTATGTTTAAATCTTTTTTAATTGTTAGTTTTGGCCCTGTCTTTTTGTTGTCATTTTTGTTCTGTAATTTTTTTTTCTGTTGCCATTGTTGAAATTGTCCTACTTCTAAATTTCTGTTATAGTTATTATAATAATTTCTTCTATATATTATATTTCTGTTCTACTCTTCGTCATCGTTTGTTTTTTTTCCTGGAAAATGTTTTAGTTGTCATTATTGTCTTTTCTTGTACATTTTTACACTATTTAAAAAAATGTGTCAGCTCTAGTTGTTATCATCATCACGCCCTTTCTCTACTTGCATATGTTAAAGTAGTCATTGTTAGTTTTTATTTTCTTTTACATGTATATCTCTTATATCCCTTTTATCTTCCATTTTATCTCTTTCAGTTGTCAGTCATTATTGTCTCGTGTCAGAAAATATCCTATTTGTTGTCGTCATTGTTGTAATCACCTTCTCCATCTATTTTTATCTGTTGTAGTTGTTACTGCTGTTATAGTTTTTTTAATGCTTTTATCTATAGTAGTTAGAATTGTGATTTTTGTTCTTGTTCTATATATATATTGTAGTTTTTATGGTTTAGCTTTTTATCACATTTTTCATTTGTTGTCGTGTCATTGTTGTTATTGATTGAAACTTAAACTAGGGATTGAAGCAGATCAGAGTCTTGTTTTGGAAATGCGTTATTACTGTAGTCGGCAAAAACATGATATTGAATTTGGAATGTATTTCTTCTGGTTCAGTTCATTCAGGCCATTCTTTCAAGGCCTCATGTCTAACGTAATAGATTTGATCTCTTTTTTTCCATTTGCTCCTAATGTTACTGGTAATATTTCGAGGATAAAAACTCATCTTGCGCGTAATGCCTTAAAGGAGAATTTGATCTCAGCCCCCCCACTGCTCTTTGTAATGCTCAGCATGAATTGTCAAGCGCGCCGTTCCGCTGTCGTGTTTGAGTCGTCACTTAGTGACTTTGACTCTGCGTTTTCATGACGGTCCCGTCGATGCGCATTTATTTCCAGCCGCCGTCTATGTTTAAAATAAAATACGCAGTAGTGCCGCTGCATGCTTTCTATGAATAAATGAATATGTTTTACTCGCTCACTTCGTTTGTCCCCTCACGTTCTCAATCTAAGCGCCTGCAGGGGCTCCGTGACCTTTGACCTTCAATCACTGTAACCGTACACGCCGTGATGTTAGTGAAAACGCATTTGTTGCATTTTCGGCCGAGCTTTTTTGTTGACGCCCACGGAAACCCAAAATCTTATCGTTCCACCATCGCGATGCCACCCCAGACCATGGGCGAGGTCACTTCCTGTGCACCTTTCAGGGTCAGGACTGGAGCTTGACTTCCTGAGCCATTTATATCCCTGTCGTGCGTATGTATGTGCGTGTGTGTGTGTGAATGCAAATGCGCTTATCTGTGTGGCTCAGACTGCTTTGTGTCAGTCTATGAAAAAGAAGAGACAGAGAGATACCATGTTGAATGGGGAGGTTTGGGGAGGAGGAAGAGACGGCGAGATATTGAGCCGGTCAGACGTGTGACAACCTGAAAAGAGCATCGGAGTTCGGCGCCAAAGTATCAATCACATGACGCGCGCTGACCAGCAGAACGGACGAGTGAAAGTCTGTAGCAAAGATCAGGTTCCTCAAAACCGGGCTAGTGCTGTGTGATACGCTACGGCCCGACGTGAACATGCAATCCATCAACAATCAGCTGATAATCCCACTATTATTAATAACCAACTCCATTCCACACCATCTCATCGCTAATTATTTTCCCAGGTAAAAAAAATATATAAACAAACTAGCATGTCAGACGCGTATGGCGTGACGAGGTGTGAGGAAGAGGAAGATGCGGAGGAGGAGCTGAGGGAACCTGACAGTATTGATCTCGCAGGGAAACTGAACGCTGTGCTTATGCAACACTTCACAGTCTGGAGACAGGAAGGGATGCATCAGTGAAAACGCCTGATATCATATGAGACAAAGACGCAAAGACCGAGAGAGAGAGAGAGAGACCTAGATTTACACCTTCCTGGCTCAGAGTACTGAGAACCCTTCACCATAGATAAACAAGCACTCGCATACACATCTTTCCCGACATCTTTTCTTCTGGGAACCATCAACCTTTTTTTAAATATCCAGAAGTGAGAGTGTGTCATAAAATTTAAAACAAATAAATAAATAAAAAAACTGTGGAGATCTGCTTCTAAAAATAATTAGGTGAAATTGATTCGGCTGGGCGTAATTATTTTTAGCCAGGCTGTTCTGTGTGCCGAGTGCCTAACTAGAGCAATATTAGTCACGCCTGCTTATTTATAAGCTGATCTTGAACCCTTGATTCTGATTGGACGGATGATGAATGCCCCATAACAGCACTAGTTCCTGCTGTATTAATGCACTTACGGTCGCATGGATGCATCATCGTTTCTATAGAAGCAGCTCGTTCACAGGAAGGACGCTCTACAGGAATGCAGTACGGCGCAAAAGTCATTTCTTCTTGATTAAATGAATGAAAGGGAAACAAATGTTTAACTTCAACAAGCTGAAAAAGTGGCTAAGAAATTTCTTTTAAATAATAAACAACCTCGGCAGCGACCTCGTTTCCCCTCTCGTCTGTTCCAGCCACTCAGCATTCAGCAGTAAACTGATCACCGGCCTGATCCTCTGTCATCATCTGCACCTGTTCCTCACTGGTTCATAACCTTAAGTCAGATGCTTATTATGTTGGAATGATTCATAAGTCATTGTGAGGTTCAACAAAACATTTCTCTGAAACCGCTCAGATTCAAGGACTGAACTGAAAACCAGAGCCAAAAACCTGCTAAAAATTAGAGACAAAAAAAAAAAAAAGTCCTTCAGGAAGCCTAGAGATCTATTCCTCAAAACTACATCTAGAGAAAAGTCTAGAAAGTATGAAAAAATATGAAGGAATTTGATGCAAAAAAAAAAAAGTAACTATTTAGACGGTAAAGTTTTCTAATATTTTTCAGAGTATTCAGGGTGAAGGATGATAATTAACCGATAATGCTGTGCATGTTGTTTTGCGTAATATTTCTCTGTAGCTCTGTGCATTTATTAACTTGTACACTACCTGAGGGTGCACTTGTCTGTATGTTCTGCAGTCTTATTGTTTTTATTTAACGTTTGTGTCACTAGTAGGGCTTCATTAAGTTTTCTTACAGAAGTATTATGTTGAGATTGTGCCGCTTGATCTTTTAAAATAACATTTAAATGGAAATGCCTTGCCATCACTGAATGTAAATACAATAGATTATAGTTTGTTGACATGTTTAATTTAAAAAAATGGACAAATTTTGCAAACTCTTTAAAGTACAGCAGGTAGTCAACCAGAATGCCTATTACTTTACTTTATTACTATACAAAAAAAACATAAAAAATCAGAACCAAATTTATTGACAAGTACTGTACAATAACAAGTTTTAAAAAATTAAACATCGGTTAAATGTTGTTTAGACAAACGATACCTAAACACTAACTGACAATTTCATTTGTTCAGAGAATGACCTGTTATATAGCCTGTCTTTGTTTATACTGTATGTTTATTGTTTTCTTTTAAATGTTACATTTAAGGACATCAAACTTTAAATATAGAAATTAGTGGAAAAATAGACTTCCAGAATAGAATATTAAAATAAATTGTCTTACATATCTCTGTAAATGTTTCATAGGATTTTTTTGTGCTAGTAAAAATTATTTATGCGGTATAATCAGGGCTTCGTAATTCGTTATTCGTTTTCAGTTGTAGTTGTTTTAGTGTCAATGTTTGTGTTTTACGATGTCAAACATTCGAATACACATAACTCTTGTTTATCTTCCCCACTGTCTCCACTTCTATTGATTTTCACAAAAACAGATGAGGCCAGGGAGAGAAACAACTTGTTGATCACTTTTGTATTAACCGTCTGGGGTTTGAGGCCTTGCTGAAGACCTGCAGTGCTTCAGACCCCTTCTTAAATTTCAAATCTTTACCGAATTTCACTTATTTACATACAGCACAAACTGGGCTTTCATAATGTGACTGATGTAACTATTTTAAATTCATGTGCAGCTTTTAAACCTACATCAAAAAAAAAAATCACAATTAAAAAAAAACACTAAAATTTTAGAAAAAAAAACTAAAAAGAGCTTTTATTTGGGGTAAAGTGACTGATGTGCTTAACTTATTAACTTACTCATTAACATTTCAATTCTAAATTTGTACTGTGATTATTTGTTTAATTAAAATGTTTTATCTGAATTGATCTGACACCAGCTGAGCTGCGACTCATTAATCCTTGAGAGAATGTACCTATAGTCATTAGTCTATAGTTATAGCGCCGCCTAGTGGTAAAGCCAGCAAACGCACACCCCTAATGCCGTCGCCGCGGGAGACACGGCGGTAAAACTGTTCTTCTGGTTGAGTAACATCTAGACATGGACACTGCATACACACTACCTGGTCAGTGATGGTTCACCGCCGCCTGAAGTGTATCATTATTATTTCAATATTGCAGTAAACCTATTTGAATAAAGACTTTTCTGGAAATAAATGATCTTTTCCATACTCTCAGACCGACTAATTCCCATCCAAATCCACCCAAACACACCGCGGCTGGACTTGGAGGGAAAAAACGTCCATCCATCCATCCATCATAACGATACGCGAAATAATAACGAAGCCTGAGACAAAGTGTACCTCGTCAACAAAGTAGAGGCTCCGGAACGCTTTGTTCACGTATCCAGGTTTAAATTGTTAATAGCGTGCATACACACTCCCACACACACACACACACACACACACAGAGCTAGACACCCAAATGAAAATGTCAGGAGGAATGCCAGGGGTTTTATGTCGCACATTGTGTAGGTTTATATACATATCAGGCTTTGGTGTGACTGGGAGCTTTGTTCGGGTTCAACATTTGTTCGCTACGCACCCTGAAGCCTGGATGTGTGTGTGTGTGTGTGTGTGTGTGTGTGTGTGTGTGTGGTGTGTATGAGTGTGTGTGTGGTAGTAAGGGAAAGGGAGACAAGACTGACAGAGTATTTTAGCAAATAAAAGGCTGATATTGTGCAGCGTGGAATTGCATCAGGACTCGTCCCGGAGCCAGAGCGGCAATCGGTTAAACGGTGGGGAAATGAACGTGTGTGTGTGTGTGTGTGTGTGTGTGGGAGAGCGGGAGAGAGAGAGAGACCCAGAGCAAACGGGTAATGGAAGTGAATTTGCACATCTCATCAATAGTGAAGCACGAGTCATATCTGATTCATGATATTCAGCTCATTACTGCTGGGAAATTTAATCTGTGTATGTGTGTGTGTGTGTGTGTGTGTGTGTGTATGATGCAAAAGAGAACCAGCGCCACACCGCCCCCGCAGATAGTAAACACTGGATTTTTCACTTCGATGCATTTATACAGAATGATTGCACACAAACACACACACACACAATGAAAAAAAATCAGTAAACAACAACAAAAACTCTCCACTTTTTTACCCCAAAGTGTGTAATTATACTTTTAGCCCTGCTAATACACTAATATGCTAATTTTATGTATTTCCTCTGAGATTTGACAGGTAGCGTGAGAGCCATAGGCGAATTAAACGCACTCGGAGGAGACGTATGAAAGAGAAATCTTAATTAATCTCATTAGGAGGAGACGCAGAACGTCGAGGGCGAGCGGCGGGGATACAGCGAGAGACGCAACCTGAAAGCGCCTAATAAACAAACAACAGCTGTTCGCATCTGTGCGGCGTGCCGCCGCCGGCCGAGGTTTTCCGCACGGGAACGGCGTCCGATCTAAATCTTGCAGGATTTGTACAGAATATTTAAGTAGGTAGTCGCAACTTTATAAGTTAAAAAAAACAACAACAAAAAAAAAAAAACTCAAAGTTTTTTAACCCAACCTCGTAGAGAAAAAAATAATAATAAAAAACGTGGTCTAGTACGAGAGATTTTAAGATTGTAACTTCAGTGGGGAAAGAAATCAAATTTTATTTCATGCAGAATGCAACCTCTGGGCTTAATGAATTCTAGAGTCAAAGATGTTTGAAAATTTAAAACCACTGACTCAAACGTATTTTAATAGACTTAAAGTTTGCTATCTGATCTGTCTCTAGCAGCTGCATTTTTTACAGGTGATAAAAATTTGTAAAAAACTTTAAAAACTGCTAAAAGTATTTAATAAACCATGAAACGCTGTATAACTTGTGCGCTTCTGCTCCACTCTCCAGTCCAGTAGGTGGCGATAATGCAGCGTCCCTGCAATAAACTCAAAGGAAGAAAAAAAAGTGATACTCTCGCAAAAATTAGACTATTTTGTGATTTTTTTATTTGATTATTAGATTTTTTTTATATTATGAAAAGAAAAACATAATCCCAATATGAGCATTGAAAATCTTTGTGGCAAATTTCATAACTGAAAATGCACACAAAAAAGTTCCTGATGTACAAGTTAAATCTGAAATGAAAACTTATTTTAAAGCACTACATGGACTACATGACTGATCACAAAGCTACAGTAGAAGCAACCTTACATTAAGGCATTTGGAAGACGCTCTTATTTATATTTAGTGCTTTAAAGCTTCCGTTATTGGATAGATCCTGATACTGGGTTACTAACTAATCAACATCAGTCTAACAGTGTTGGGATTTTGGGGGATTGGTGTTGGGGGTTTGGGGGAATTTTATCCAGAAGTCTACTGTAGGTGCCAGAACAGAAAACAGTCTACTGTAGGTCCATGTCTTCCTTGACCTCTGAGAGATGGTGGGACGAGACGAGCAGTGCTGGAGGATCAGAGGGTACATGGTGCGGTGCGGGGCGGGGCGGGGTTGGAGCTGAGGGGTAAGTGGGTGAACTGAGAATTGGTTGTAAAATTGGGAACCAGACAGGAACGTGGCTAGAAAGTGCAGTAGTACGACACTAGTAGTAAAAAGCACGTTTTTCCATTTAGACCCTTTTCCCACTAACGTTTTGCAATATTTTCAGGATGTGTTAGTCTTCGAGTGCATCTCTGAAAGCTAAAGAATTTATCCGAGGGAAGAATCTGTGAATCTGTACCCGTGTTCTCTCATCTCGTAAACCTGTAGACTTCCATCCCTGAGCTTGGCCTGACTGTCTGTTGCACGTTCTCTCAGCGTCCGTATGGTTTTATCAGGGTTCTCAGGTTTCTCCCGGACTCCTGAACACATTCCAGCATTATCACTTGAACGATTCCTGCACTGCCTCATTTTAGGAAACCACTGAATCTACTCTCTTTCGTCTTCTTTTCCTAAACCACAATAAAAGCTGGTTGATGTAAAAACGTTTCCGGTTTTTGTACCGATTCCACGCAACACCTCGAGATCTGTGTGTGTCCGCGCGTTTGGGCCGTACACACCCGACCTCCGCTACCACCATCTACCAGCACGATGCCATCTAATAAGCTACAGCACACACTCTCTCCATCTGTAAGTGTGTGTAGGGGGAGGGTTTGTGAGGGCGTGAGTCGGTGAGTCAGCAGGAGATCGAGAGCGATTGTAAAGTTGATCTGTGAACAAGAGCTGGAGAGAAGTGAAGAGTGAAGGAGTGATTTGGTAATTGCGCATTGTGTGGGATTGGCTTTTATTTTAAAGTGCACCGCTTTCTGCCGGTTTCAGATTACCCCTGAGTGCCGATAAAAACGAGCCATTTTTTTTGCACTCTATGATATTTAAATCGCTGTAGAGTCTCTCTCTTTCGGCTTCAATAACTTTCAGCTCTTTTGCTGAGACTTCAAGTTTTTTAAATATTTGTAGCCAGACCTCCGATGCTCATCAATATTCCTTACATCCCAGGTGCTATAGGGTTCTCAAATCTGATTCGTCGGAAAGATGATCTGACAGCAGCGCGGCTTCGACTTAAAGGCAATAAATGATTGAGAAAAGGTCTGGACCAGTTGGGAAATGGGATTGACAGGCGGTCAGACTGACCTTGACCTTTGACCAACAAAATGGAATAGATTCACCCCTGAACCAAATGTGGCAATTTTGAGATATCACATTTGCAAGAACGAGATTGACATGAGATCACAGAGACCTTGACGTTTGATCCTTGGCCCCCAAAATCAGTTCATCACTCTGGACATTTGTGCCAATTTTGAATGTGTTCCCACAGGGCGCTCCTCAAATATGGCCTTCACAAGAACAGGATCTATGGACTGACGTCTCCACCACGGAGCTAATAAACATCATTTGCTCTGTATACCAATTTACAGCTGGACGCCACCGGTCGATTAAGGACAGCAGAAGTTGCCACGATTGTCTCCCTGTGTGTTGGTTAGTAACCGAAAACATCTACACCGAGTCTTCAGATATACGTGCAACTCTACACGTCTTCGGGGTTGTAGATAAATTCTGATCCGCCTACCAGCCTCAGTTCAGTTTGTTTTGGTTGTTTAGTTTCCACCAAAAAGAACAAAGATGCAAATTTTACAAAATATTCTCTTTAATATTTTAACTTATACGCCAACCAACGTGAAGATAAAAAGCCTGGGCTCATCAACACGACACTTATATACACCATACAACTCAACAACATCAACAATACGGGTGCAGTGGAAGGTTTTATGCAGAAGTTTTTGTCTCCGAGTCAGTACGAAAAAAAGAAAAAAAAAAAAGAAAAAAAAATGAGAAGAAGAAAGTTGAATAAACATACTGTACATTACAGGAAATGAATAGTAGAATGAAGCTGTGAGACTATAATAAACATTATGTAGTTATGACATTATCTGATTCTATAGTACTATTACAGTGTGTACTCTGGTATATTTTAAACATTTAATTACGCATTTAACATCACATTTTCTACATTGCACTTTTTTTTTCGACTATAGCTAAGATTAAGGATAGTAACCAATGTTTCTTTAAACCACATACAGGTACACTGATTATAGCATTATACGAGGGTGAGTCAAAAATTTGCCGCACTCCAGTTATAGTATATTAAAACTTCTGTTTGTCTCATCAGCGCTTTCCGTTTCAGCCTATTGTCACAATTAGGAGCGATACTCTAAGGAAGGTGAAAGTTTCTTAAAGAGAGTCGTTACTGGTGTGATGAGACACGGATTCATCACTACGAGCCTGAGAGTAAACGGCAGATGAGGGAATGGAAACATTCTCAACCAACGACCGAGAAACAGTCCAAAAGTCGACCATCAGCTTGAAAATTCAACAACGCTTACAGTTTTCTGTGATTTTCATCCAGAAGTATTGGAACATGATCAAAACAAAGGATCGACAGTGCTCGGTACAGTGAGACGCTTATTGAAGAGCTGAAGACTAAACCTCAGATTAGACACGGAGGACTGATATCTGAGGGCGTCATGAACTCGCATGATGTTGCACCTCTTCATATTGAGGTGTTAAAGCATCCTCCCTAATGCTTGATCTCGTTCCGTCACCTGTTTGGTCTCCTAAAAGCAGCCCTAGAAGAATGAAGATTCACTTCTGATGAAGACACGAAGACAGCGGTGTGTCCGTGCCCCTCAGCTTAGTGTAAAGTATTTTCTAATGATTGAATACGAAAGCTTGTTGACAGACGGACAAAGTGTACTCTACAGCCAGAATGTGGATCATTTTCGCCTCTTCCTTGTAAGACACTGATTATACAGTAGCAGCAGGTCAGATAAGAACTTACAGGGCTGAGTGAGACAGACGTGCTCTTTTCTTTCCTGTTTTTTTTTTCTTCATCAGTCTGACTGTGGCTGGAAAGAAGCGGTTATAGAATGGAGCTTTGTGTGCGATTATACTGTCAGGTCTGCTGTGGATGAGGTGGTGTGTCCTGAATTTGCGCGTGAGCAAAACATCTAACAACACATTACATGAATTTACCACCGAATCTTTTACACTAGATGGACGTATTCACCGTATCTGCAAGCCATCTGTATTCAGGTCTAAGCGCTCCCTGAGCAGAATCATCTTAGAAAACAAATCAAAACAAGCGTTTCGACATTTCTGCAAGACAACCACTTTCTCTACGAGCCTCATCACAACAGGGCGAGGTCATGGTCCTCCTGGGAGCTCCCGAAACAGACGAGCCGGTCAGATCTCGGCGCTGTCAGACGACTAGAAAGAGGCAAATAATCTCATTCTGTGTCTTTATCTCTCTTATACTGCCTCGCGCTATCTGTCTCAGCATCTATCCTTGTGTTTTTCCCTTTGATCGTGGATCCGTCCTTGTACTTTCTCAAATTCGTCTCTTTCTCTCTCTCTCTATCAGACCATCTCTCTCGGTTTCTCACGCCTGCTCCATTAGGGAGAGCAAACGGAGTAAAAGCACTTAGTGTTGAGCAGCTTTTACTTCTGAATGAGCTGAACATAAATCTCTCTCTCTCTCTCTCTCTCTCTTTTATTCACATACACACATACAAACACACACTCAAATGCACTATATGGCTTTTCGCTGTGCTTTAAAACCTTTAAACTCTTGCTGTTAGGGAACGGTTTGGCCAAATGGAAGATTGGTCTAATGGTGGGGTTAAATTACACGACTTTTATCTGCAATCTGCAGCCCGAGCAGTCGGTGCTAGAGTCAATCACTCGTCTAGTTGAATATATAAAAAAAAGAAAATTGTGGGGAATCTAAAAAGGAAGTACACTGATTGAGCGTCAATTAGACAAAATCTCAAACCAACAAAATACAAACCAATGGATGAACGAATAAACAGCACACAAAATAATAATATGATTAAAACAAACACTAACATCTGTATATTATTCCTCCCAAGCACAGATTATTTTATTAATTTCAGTTGAATTCAATTGTATTAGTACAGTACGTCCCCTACATACAACCGAGTTCTGTTCAGAGAGCTTGTTCGTAAGTCCAGTTTGTTCATAAGTGGAACAAACATTGTCTAGTTACTAGGATACTAACACGCTTGGCTATACACAGTATAAAACTAACATGTTCCATCATCTTGTCCTTGTTAAAAGAACGAGCGATGTCTGCCATCGTTTCACCTCTCACCATTCTCTTAATTATTTTTGCTTTTGTCTCCATCGTTACTGCTCTTCGCTTCTCAGCAGTACATTGCTCGACATTGCAGGACATGCACAAATGCTTGTTCGTATCTCTGAAAGTTCATAACTTAAAAGGTTCATATGTAGGGGACGTACATATGAACCTTCTAACATATTAACCTTACTGTCTATCACTTTTAACAATGGCCATTCTTGGAAAGCAGCATATAATAAGAAGAATAACAATTGGAAAAGAGTTTACAAAGTGTGAGGAAATATGTATAAATCATAACGATCAGATTGTCCCTGATGAGCAAAACAAAGGGCAACAGTGGTGATATAAAACTCCCAGAAAAAACCTTGAGGAGAACCAGACTCAACTGGGAACCCATTCATTTATTTATTCCTTAGGGAACACAAATATTGGGTAAAATACATTTTAAATTCAGTCACACATCTGCCTTCAGTATATAGTCGTATGATTCCCATAGGGTCGATCTGACTCGCGTAAGTGTAACTCATTTCCTTAAAAGCTTTATGCAACAATACACATGAGACTTCAATGGTGTTTAAAATGAAGAAGCAGAAATCTAAGTGCAATTTATATATATATATATATATATATATATACGATTTCCTCTCGCTTTCGTACTCCAGTGAACACCACGCATTCTCGTGGCTTATAGTCTAACCGGAGTATTTTCACCCATTCACAAGAATATGTTAACACTTTTAATGGGAACGGAAGAGCAGATTGATTAGAGGGCGGACTGAGGATGGAGGACATGGTAACTGACGATACTGGCACAAATACGACAAATAAATTCTTGACAAACTCTACGTAAATCACTGATCATGTCTATATTACTCTCAATTTTAATGCAATTGATTCTGCCGCACTGGATGTACTGTAGTCTGAAATAAAAGCTCTTCAGGAAGAGTTGATCGATATGAACTTGAAGTGGGGGGATAATTAACAACTTACATAAGCCTTAGTTAGTTTTAATTAGTTTGGGGGGGGAAATAGTGCAAGTTATCTACAGGACAAAATGGCGAACACGTCATAGATATAAAAATATCAGACCTGTCAGAAACTGACTTCCAGGAAGCATCATGGGAAATCTCAGCATAAAAACTTATAAACACTCTGTTTAAACCGTCCTCAGCAAAATTACACCACCTCCAGACTGGCGAATATCCGTATTCAGCTCATCTACATTAAACCCGAGAGGAAGAATAACACTAAGCGCTCGAGGGCCCTTATTTGCAAACCATACAACGTGTTAACCGACGTGTTTTGTTATCCATCAACTCGCTCAGCAGTACAGTCATTTTATCAATATCGAGCAGCATTACTGAACGGCCTCACTGAGAGCTCGGCAATAACGGCTAAGTGGAGATTTAAATCGTTATCCCACGCTCACACGCAAACACACACACACACAGCGCCACAGACCCGAATCGTTTCTTAGCACGAGGTGAGATCAGGTCAGCGCATGGTTGCTCATTTCCATGTACCACCTTGCGATATGAGCCTTGCAACTGGTACACAGCCGCCTAAAACAAACAGGAGACTCGGTTAGCAAGTGGGTATTAGGTGGCCAACAAGAAAAGGACAAAAAAAAACTAATAATTGTCAACCAGTTTGAGCCTCTATGGACTCCTGTCCCCTCCAGGCAACAATTACAGAGAATCAGGATGTCTGTAGTAAAACAATATCACAAAACCCTATAAAAAAAAAAGTATAGATTTCTTTTTTTTTTTTCTGAGAAACTAAACTGAGATTTCTGCTTTCCTGGACATTTAATTCGTTTTGCTCTGCTTGGTCAGTTTGTGACCTTTTAGAACAAAACAGTATTTTTATTGCTGCAACCAGAGTTGGGCGGAACTACACAAATCCTAGACGTGATTAAACGTAGGACAGTCAAGAAAAAACTTGCATTTAATTAGCAGTTCTCTATTTAAATGTCCACTTGTGTAAAAGTACAAAAGTCCTTAACTTAAATGTACTCAGGTTACAAAAAAAATAGTGAGTGAAAGTCAAGCATATCAACTAATTGAACTATTAGTAGGTAACATAAGTACAGTACACAAGTACAGTAACAAAGTAAATGTTCTCAGTTACCCCCACCTTTAGCCAAGGCTTAAGAAGACAAACGTTCCTAGGGGTCAAGGGTCCATCCATGGTGGAATAATCTATGCTAATCCTTGGACTTATGTTCGTATTATCTACCATGAGGACCTTGCAGTAAACTCTCAACTCAAATTGGGCAGGGGTATCTTAATAATTAAAATGCCGGGCTACTGATCAAAAGATCACTGGGTCAAACCGCAGAACAACCAAAGCCACAGCTGTTGAGCCTTTGAGCAAAGCCCTCAACCCTCGATTGATTAGAAAATGTAATGACATTGCTTTGCATCTCTCCATAAGTTTCCCTCATGGTGAATTCTAATGGGTGTATCTCCTTAATCCCTAACCACTCTTCTTGACATTTCTTGTCAATGGGCCACAATCTTCACCCAATGAACTACCTCCACTGTTTTCCTCTCTATATAATGTCTTGGACATAGGGAACCCCTTGAGATTTTGGTCATGGTTGTAGCTCCCTAATCCTTAACCACTTAGAAACCTTCTAACATGTTCACCTCAGCACGGTCTACCTGATAGTGAACTCATGGTGAATTTCTAGGTCATGGGTTAAGAGCCAACATTGGCTACCACCAATAACTTTAGCTCTACCATGTCCACCTTATGCTGAGGTCTTGATTTCTTGGTCATGCGAGCGGAAAAATGCTTCCAGTTTACTTGAGCTGAACCAAATCTCAAGTATTGTTCAACCCTCAAACATGTTTAACCCTTATTTTGCCAAATTCTTTATGATCTTTGGTTAGAACCCCTAAATACAAGGCTATGCAAGCCTAGTTTTGCAAAAGTCTTCAACTGGGTGATACATTCACTACAATCTGGATCTTGGTAAATCCTACTGAAGTACTTAAGGGCAAATATTTAAGCATTTAGCACAGGAATAATTAGAGCCCAAGAAAAAATCCTGCTGCTCCCATGCTGTGTTCCATACAACGTAACAAATTAACTGACTAAGTAAGCAAGCAAAAGATCGACTGCTTGGATTAATTGCTTTTGGATATGGGTTAGATCTTTTCACCATCGCAAGCCATTAATCTGATGCACCATGATTGCTTGCTTGGGAGGACAGAAGCAGACACTCAGAAGCCAAGATAAATATCTCCTCATATAAATGCCACCAGACTCAAGATCTAAATTTAACATCACTTAACAAAGTCATAATGATATGTAGGGATGACTTAAATGTCAAAGCCAGAATTGTGTTTTTTGACCTTTTTGAGGTAATGGATGATGTGTTCTGGAGTACATGGCTGCTGTCAGAAGAGAGTGGACAAAAGTGATAATTTGTCCATGTTTCAAAAGTGATGTTCTGTCTGGTTTAGCATTTGAATGATGTCGAGCGTCTGATGAATTGTCATAGAAAGACTCGAAAGGTAGGGTAACTTTCTCCTGCTAACAACTGCATTAGCCTTAGGTTAACGCCAAAAATGTAATTCGCAGAAGTCAAGACAATCATTTTGAACAAAGAGATCCATTTTCTCTACTATGGTTTGAACAAATAACCCTAGAGACAGTAAGTAGAGCATCAATTATTACCCCCGGACTAGTCTAAGATGGCCTGACCCGATTTGAACAAATGGGAATGTCTTACACCGATAAAATATCGTTATAGTGGAGTGTGTGTGTGTGTGTGTGTGTGTGTGTGTGTGTGTGTGTGTGTGTGTATGGGGTGAGAAAGATAGTTACTAGCCTAATTAGATTTAATAGTCTTTACTGCTGAACCTTAGCGTGTGCTAGGTCAACAAACTCCAAAAACAATCACGACGTATTTCCAAACTCCTCTAATGAGATCTATCTGATAAAGCAGGAGAGAAGCACGAGGCCCTCACTTTCCAACAATTGTAAAAGTTGTGGTACTTCCACTGGGAGTCATTAGACTTAAACATTAGCCTCCATTTGGAAATCAGAAAGCTTGTAAGCATAATCTCATATTAGAGTGTTTCAAGTGGGTCTAATTCTTGGAATTCTCCACTGCAACGTCATGTTGGTGCAATTACAATAAATGTTGGCGACCAGGTTCTAATTAAAAGAACATTTCATGGTGTTCTCTCTGTGCCCATGTGAGTTTCCTTTGGGTTCTCAGATTAACGTCCATCTATCAGCTGGATATGGGAAACCATCCATTAAGAGGTCAATAAACACTGATTGCTAGATATTTGTTGATATATTTCCTTGTTGGTCGCAGCAGGAACAGGCTGAACATGCCAGCCTGGTCTTCTTTACCACCAAGCCAGAGGTTCAAGCTCCTCCTGGGCGATCTCATGGTCATCCCAATCTAACTCTAAGATATAATCCATCCAACAGGTCTCATTAAACGTCCCTGATACAACTCTACCAAGAACTGACCTGAATGTATCCAGGATTTATAAGATGCCTAAACCACCATAACTGGATCATCTTTAAAGCAGCAAAGGTTCTACTCCGAGGCAGTTCCGGATCATCTGCGCCTCTCCATTAATGTAGAGTAAGCGTATAAAGGCCTGAGAAGGAACCCCATTTCCACCAGGCGCATTTGCGAGGTCCATGTGTTTCAGTCATTTAACACAACACGTGACCAGTAGACTGACCAATTAATAGAGCTTATCTGCAGGGTTCCTGCTTCACCACTACAGACTGGTGCGGCAACTCTTGACCCAATCATCACACTCTGTCTCACCTCCATCACTCATGAATGAGATCTCAGGAACACGGAACCTGAAACTCTGAAGCCACATCTGGGTTTTAGGTTTTAAGTATGAGTGAGGTCATCACCTCTAATTGTTGTTGGACTACCTCATTGCACAGAAAGTTTGATCAGACTTTCTGATAACCTTCAACCATAATAGCGTCAGTCACTACCAGCTGAAACACACTCCATTGTAGAACACTTTATTATGAGGTCATTTTTGCGTCAGATGCTGGACACATCCATTGTGAAGCATTTTGCTTGAACTGCTAGAAGACTTGATTATGGGGTCATTTTGCTTTCATTCTTTGAACAATCAACCTTAAAGCTTTAGAGAATCTTGAAGCCTGTAATCTGGTGCGCCTTTTTCTTTTTTTTTTTACAGTGACAACGCACTATTGGGAGCAAGATATGTTTGACGTTTTTCTTTCATGGTAAGCAATTTCACGGCCATATTTTTTATGGAATCCAGAAGGTCTGGTTTGACCGACTACACAGAACACTGTATTAACAGTGTCCCTGTCAGAACTTCTGAATATCCCTTTTTCGCAAAGTGTACCTTTACTGATAACTATCTTTCACTTGTTACAAGTAGTGATGAAATAATTCATTCATTTCTCGATGGCATCCATCTTGTGGGAAGCAAGCAAAAGACATTGGTCTTGACTCAATTACGTACTTGTGTATAAAAGCTTCTATGATTTTCAAAGACATTCTTTGCCATAAAGCAAGCGAAAAGCTTTTAGAGGTAATTTGTCAAATGAAAAGTACCTTATGCGTTTTTATGATCTTGTCCACATGAGCAATGTGAACGTGTTAAAAACATTAATTTTGGGCAAGTCCTTGGGCCACGGTCCAAAAATGAATACTTCACATCTAGCCCCTTTTTCTGTAGATGGACATTTGTACCGATTTGTTATCCAAAAAATGGACGAACACAGTCTTTTAACGATCTCTTATTTTGTCCGAATTGGCGAGTGTTGCAACAGAAACGTGTTCGCGTTATAGCCCCGGGATATCACAAGTTTAGTTCCAGATGATGTCACCGCCATCTGTGGGTAAGAGTCCAAAAGAGCCAAGATGCTGTCTCGGAAACGAGAGGAATGGCAGTACTTACTTCTCCGGTCAATCAAAGCAGCACTAGAAAGCTAGCACAATCGCAGACTTCTGTGCGCTAACGCAAGCAGGAGAGTTACAACAAAGCAATGTGTTACAAGCTGGCAAATGACCAAATTGGGTGAAAAAAGATGGAAAATAAAATCCATACTTGGGGCAAAATAATGAAATTAAATGTGTTTTTGTATGTGTTTTTCCTCACTACCAACAAAAAGAGCTGGGCGCTCACTGTAGATTATACGCCCTTCATCTTGTTAATAGAGCTGCATTTCCACTTGATCCTTCCTCTCGATAACTGTGCCAATAATTCTCGGCTTGCCAACGAGTGATCAATTCCAGCCCACCATCGTTCAAACAGCGGGCCATAAATAACCACAAATTTAGTATCGGACCTTAAAATTAGACAGGTGCACTTCCAAGGGCAGCCAACCCAGCTGCCCACACTTGCAATCTCTCTCCAGTCATGTGGGCCGTAATCCTAACAAGCCAGTCTAATTCCGTACCGTCTCAGACCTCGGCCCTAATTCTAACCTCTTTCTGCACATTTTGCCATGTCTCTGCAGTAGGAATCGTTGCTTTAATTACTGTGTTTGTAAAGAAAGAAAAAAAGAAAGAAAGAAAGTAAGGGCAACTCTCCCACACACTCCGAGAGATCTTGTTTTATTTGAAGGAAACAAAAGAACACAGTGGACTCGTTTATTTTGCATGTCTTAGAAGAGTAAAGAACAACAAGCTATTTCCATCTTCCGGAGTCTCTGCCTTTCTGTAATCTCGTCTCGAGCTCTTTCTCTTCCTTCATTTTCTTTCTGCTCATTACCCGAAGAACAGAATGACCGTGGAAGGGAGGGGTTTTAAAAGCGTGGTGTCTCTTTTTGCTTCACAGCATGTCTGGATCGAATGCTTTCTGTAGCACTCGCGGATTCATAGAAGTACTGAAAGGACTATGTGAAAGCAAGGTTAACAGTCAATGTGTCCTTTACAACAACAAAAACAAAGAAAATAAATAACACTGATGGAATCTACTCTTAATAGATTAAATACAATTTGGCTAAAAAACACTGAACAAAAAATCTTGTCTGATACACAATAAATATGTATGGGTTTCCTCTATAGCCTCTATAGCTGTGCGATTTAATCGATCATGCAGTTTAAACGATCTGATTTAGAATCAATTCACACTTTTTCTCTCCAACTGACAAATTTCTTAAGAATATGCCACACATATGAACTACTTTCATCTTCCAAGTTTTGCAAGTTTATCGCTTTAAATCTTCGTCTTTTAAATTGGTCTTTAGCGTGCCGCGGAAGATCGTTAGAAAAATTTATTGCTTTTTATGAATCCTGTTAAAGTAGAGATTATGTAAACCAAATAT